>NC_140171.1:59080550-59187050 GCF_963971535.1 Notolepis coatsorum | reverse complement strand
CCTCAAACCAGGCTCCCAAGATTGTCGTTTAATGGAGTCATTATACTTCCAGAGACAAGTTTTCCAGTACCTATACAGTATGCCACTGTGATGGTTCTTACTGTTTTCCCCCGCTAAATTATATATAACAAGCAACAAAAAAATAAAAGTAAACAGTGCTTCAAACATGGTGGGATCCAGTCTACCTGCTGCCGAGAGACATCTGTAGTTGTGTTTATTAGGCTCACTGCTTGTCAGAGAGTGTGAGGGTCAGACTGGGCCGCGTGTATGCCTTCTACAACAGAACTGCGTTTCCGCGTTCGAGTTCAGCGCTCTGATTGGCCAGGTCATGTGACATGTGCGCCAATCGTGGGACAGCAAGTTCTGCGCCTATTTCCGTGTCTAACAGCTTGCAAACTACCTGGCGTTCTATCGCCATGCTCTAAGACAAACTCTAACCTTAACCAACTTCGAAAGAGTGCCTAAGCTTAACCGTCGGAATCAGGGCAGGAGTTCTATCGCCATGCTCTAAGACAAACTCTAACCTTAACCAACTTCGAAAGAGCGCCTAAGCTTAACCAGTGTAGAAACTTGCGGTCCCACGATTGGGCGTACATGTCACATGACCAGAAATGACCTGGCCAATCAGAGACGCGGAAACGCAGTTCTGTTGTAGAAGGCATTCAGGCGACCGGGCCAATTGATTATTTTGGAGAAAGAAAAAAGGAAACAAGGTCTCTATAAGCCTCTTCGGAATCTCCTCTCCTCTCTTTTCTTTAAGTCAGAATGTTCTTTGTTATCGAGCTTAAATGATATTGGCAACCTTTTACTTTTTTCCTTCCTTTAATTCAGTCCTTATTTTGCTGTGACAATAAGAGAGAGAAGAGAGAGAGAGAGAGAGAGAGAGAGAGAGAGAGAGAGAGAGAGAGAGAGAGAGAGAGAGAGAGAGTGAGAGAGAGACAAATAGAGCGACAAAAGGAGGGAGAGATGTCTAATGCATCCCTCTCTGGGAGATAGTTAGAGAGCTATACTTGGTTCAGGCTCATCACCATTACAGAGCTACAGCCAGGCTGTATGGGAACAACATAACAACAACACAAGGCTAAACCCAGAGGAGCAGAGAGAGAGAAACAACTGTTTCTAACAACCAGCAGTGGCGCTCTCCTGGGTTACATGTTGTCTTTAATCCCCGTAACCCCAAAGGCCTAATGCTGGAAGGTTCCTGGTGATGCATTGGGTTGTCTGCAATTTGTGTGTGTGTGCGTGTGTGTGTGTGTGTGTGTGTGTGTGTGTGTGTGTGTGTGTGTGTGTGTGTGTGTGTGTGTGTGTGTGTGTGTGTGTGTGTGTGTGTGTGTGTTTGTGTGCGTGTGTGTGTGTTTTTGTTATCCTCCCCAGAGCCCCAGTTAAACCCCAGTGACACCACCAGCCATGTCTTATTTCCCTATTAGAGAGGTCCCACTGTAACGCACTGTGTCAGAGAAGGGGGACTGGCTGTCTCATTATGAAAGCGCACACGCATACACACGCATACACACGCATACAAAAACACACACACACACATACGCATACACACGCGCACACACACACACACACACGCACACACACACACACACACACACACACACACACACACACACACACACACACACACACACACACACACACACACACACACACACACACACACACACACACACACACACACACACACACCAGAGGGTGAGAGTAAGAGAGCGGGAAAAAGGCACAAAAACAAATTAAACCAAGCGCAAGATAGGCCTTTCATTATAATTACCATATTCAATAAAACACAGATTAGATAAAGGGAGAGAAGCACTGGGAGAGAGGAAAATTATGGATGTGTGTGTGTGCCTAGTGTGTGTCCTTGTGAGCATATTTTCCATGAACTTGAAAGTCGGGTGGAGGACTGTGCATAATTTAGGCTTTACTTTCCAAAAAGGCCAACATCCCACACAAAGTAACTGAGCCGAAGCAATTTAACATTACATTTGGGTGTGACAGCCAACTCGCTCCATCGTATCTTTGTCTACAGTACATTTTACATTTGCCTTGTGAGATAGATAGATAGATAGATTTCTAGCTCAAGGTGTGCAGTAAGTGCCACATGCAAGTGCCATACACTGTCAGAAAGCTGGGACCCTAAGGAATCAGAAAAAAATTTATTTAGTATAGAGGGGCTTGGGACATTATGTAATGCCTAATGATTTCCAGTATCATGCTCAATTATGTCTAATAAGTTGCTGAAGCAATATTTGGCTTGATACCATTAGTTACACAGACTTGGTGCAAAACTTAACCATTTTAACTCAAGAATAAACAAAAAAGTCAAAAGTCATGACCCCAGCACCTTGACGATCACTTTGCATATTGTGATTTGGTATCAATACCTTTTGTTATCTAGAGATTCCTGCAACAATTGCTCCTTACAATACACGCTAACTACAGTAGACCTACATCATCCCCCCCCCCCCCCCCCCCCTCTCTCTCCAGTGAGACCTGGGACAGGGATTTTTGTTGTTAGATTTGCAGCTACAGTTGTACCCGTGGGTCCTCTCCATTCTCGGTTAGGCCTGCTGTCCTCATTCACGTTTTGCTTCTTCCACTGACTGTGCTGCAACAGCCACAGGACCTTCGAGATGCAGTCAGCCTTCTGTGTCTTCGTCTTAGTAGCCTAACTTCCAGGACCTTCATTAAGTTGTGGCCTGAGGGGCTGGTATCCACCTCAGTAAGGTCAAGTCTGTCAGAGACGCAGCCGGTATCGGATTGTTGGCGTTCACCGGCGCCGTCAAAGGGTAGTCATCGATAAGGTGAACCTGCTGCTCAGCCTGAGGCAGATCCCCCATGTTCACGCTTTAATAGCTATTTCTCTCTTATAGGAATCCCCCGATCTGATATAGCTGTATCGCTTTACAACCTAGCCAAAATAGGTACTGTAGGCTAGACATAAGACGATTGTTTGTTTTTCTCTCAGATCAGCTGTGAAGAAAAAATAAAGGAAGTGATTTTTTTTCTCTCCGTGGTGAAACACTGTTTGACAAACAAGAAAAGGATGGAACTGTTCAGCTTATTGCAATGTTCAATTACCCTGCTGGGGATTGGGAACAGGCTGCTTTTGTATATAATAATTTGTTCTTAATTGCTTGCTTGATAAATAAAGGTTAAATAAAGAAATATATTTATATATATTTGGGGGATAGAGCCCGTCACTGAAGTCCAGTCGACAAGTTCGCTTTGTTCTCCACTAACTCATCATGATCGTAATTAGGGATGCTCGATATTGGCTTTTTTACCGATACCGATATTCCGATATTGTCCAACTCTTAATTTCCGATACAGATATCAACCGATATCAACCGATACCGATATATGCAGGGTTTCCCCCCCCAAAAAACTGAATAATTTCAGGTAACTAATAATTTCACTGGATATATATATAACAAATATTGTTATCGTTTTTTTTCTTTTTTAAACCGATACCGATATTTTCCGATATCACATTTTACTGCCGATATCGGCCGATAATATCGGTCGGCCGATAATATCGGACATCCCTAATCGTAATGCTTTTGCAAACATCAAAACTGTATTTATCATCTGAATTTGGCTATAAGAGTTTCATATTATGAAAGCTAGATTTTTCTATAAGCCATTTTATTAATTTCATCAATTTTATTTTATGGACACCTGTACTACTGTAGGCCTGTCCCCGACTAAGGATTTGTATAGTCGACTTTGATTGGCCGAAATTTGCCGATAGTTGACTGGTAGTCTACTACCCCCCTGAATGAAAATGTTAATTTATTTTTTAATAATCTTTCAGGAGGATCATTCCATTTGGGCTGTGGTGTCTGAAAAAGTCGACTGAAGGCTTCTTGTCCTCTGCAAAAGCATGGAATTGGTCTACTGATGGATACATCTTGATATGTCTAGTGTGTGAAATACACTTTATTTGTATAGCACCTTTCATACAAGAATTGCAGCTCAAAGTGCTTCACAGCAGTAAAATAAGCACAAAATTCTCCTGGGTATGACGTAAAAAGACATCCGGCGAAGAGGCTTCGGCCCGGGGACCAGAATGCGGTTACCCCTTAGATCCGATACCTCCAGGTCACTCCCTAGCCAAGAGTGTAGCACCTGAAAGGCTCCCCACCTGGGGTTACAGGTAGGTCAACGGCGGACCAGGAATGGGAAGGCGGATGAACCAAGAACCTGCTGCCTTGCAGTGCCATTGGTTTGGCAAAGGCTAGAAATGGTGTCTCGACAAAAAATTCTGGATCGGTAGTTCTGGGGGCCTGCCGACTCCTATCAGCCCCCTTTTGGAAATCATGAGTTCAACCCAAACAAAAACCTCTACTGGTAAACGGAGAAATGTCTGCCCTAATCAAGACATTTGTTCTACCCGGTGGATTGAGTGTGAGAGAGCAGGTACCTTTGTACCGTCAACAAGCGACTGCTCTACCTCCTGGAAAGTGGGAAGCTGGAATGTGAGGAGCCTGCGAACACCTGGAAAATTGGCGAATGTCCTACAAGAGATGGATACCATGGGGATAGATATATTGGGAATTGCTGAAACATTTTGGTGAGGAGAAGATGACTTTAGATACACCCTACCAACTGGACAATCATTTAGAATCATATCTTCGGGTGGAAAACAACATAGAAAAGGTGTAGCTTTTGCTTTGACTGAGAAAGTAGCAAAAAGCGTGGAAAGTTATCAAACGATATCAGAACGTATTATCACCTTGAGAATGAAAGCAACACCAGCAAGTGTATGCATCACACAAACCTATGCACCAACTGGAGAAGCTGAGGAGGATGAAATAGACAACTTTTATGAAAATATTGAGAGAGCGATGAAAGACCAAAATAAATGGGGAGATGTGGAAATAGTCATGGGTGATTTCAACGCCAAATTAGGTGAAGAAAAGGTTGATGGTGTTGTCTGACCTTTTGGTCTGGGTATAAGAAACGACAGAGGAGATAGACTAGTGGATTTCTGCAGGAAGAACCAATTGTGGGTCACCAACACTTGGTTTGAACAACGTAAACCTGCAAGACACACGTGGAGGTCTCCTGATGGAAACACTAGAAACCAAATTGATTTCATTATGATAAACCACAGATACAAGAAAGGAATAACAAACTCTAAGGCACTTAGACACTGCAGACTGTGGTATAGGATCATATTCCAGTAGTGATGAAAATGAAGAACAAACTGAAAACCATCAAGAAAAAGAAAACGACAGACAAAAGATGGGACATGAAGAGTCTGAAAGGAGAAACCATGAAGAGACAATACATAAACGAAGTGAACAAAACATTAGAAAATAGAGAGTTGTGCCAATTCCCCCCCTTCCCTACCTGGTTGCTGTACGCATGTTCTCCCACGAGTCGGTACAAGGGTGTCCTGATGTCGATTGCACGCTTCCTCCGAGACGTGCGTCGTCAAGCCAGTGACGCTTTTTTTCACTTGGCAGCGAGGACTCTCATTGGTGGAGTGTAACGCGTGGGAGGGCACGCTATCTCCACCAAGTCCTGTCCCGCTGAGCAAGCGCCGAGACCTGACCACAACGCCAGATTCCCACCCACCAGCTTCCCACCCACCAGCTTCCCACCCCCTAATACTGCCAATTGTATTAGTATGAACGACCAGCCAAGCTGGTAGCAATGCCGAGAGCTGGGCTCGAACCCAGCATCTCCTGCGTTGGTGACGAGCGCAATCTCCGCTACGCCACCTGACCGCCCATTGGGGCTATAACTTTAAAAATTGTATTGCTATATTGACATTACTATGGCCCATTCAACATCGATTATATATCGTTCCAGATGTGGGAACGTTATATTTTTTCATTCATACATTGTTGTGTTAATACCGTCTTGGTTATAAGTATGTTTATAAGCTTTTCTGCTGTAATTCCAAAAACGCTAGTTATAGCCCCAAACGTATATGATAGTTTATTGATTGCTGTCTCTTTCCTATACACGCTATATTAAAAAATTCAAATGTATATGATCGGTATACATTATGCTTCATCATGCGTGGAGGAAAGGTCGTCTATAATTCCTTTATCGTCAGTAACGGCTTTATGTAGTATGGGTTGATATATTGATCAGACTGTTTGCAAACAAAAAAACATACAATTGGGCTGAAAATAACGGTACTGTACTCTTACCGTTCGCCGATGAGACTGGAAGAAAAAGATCCCAATTATTTGACGCCGATCGCCTAGATCCATTTCCGGTTTGTATGGCCCAATAAACCCCGAAATCATATAGATTATTGCATTATGGAAGCGATCCAAATGCATGCCAGTGTTTGTCTGTAGTCCCGTAGCATGATATTACTGCTTTCCTCGACGCACCAATTACAACTTCCGGTTTTGAGAGTGTAACTCGCCCGACCATCCACCAGGCTGCAGGGTCGGAGGTTGGCTGGATGAATTATGAATGCCATAGCGAAAAAATTAAATATTGATTTAAAAAACGGCTTTCGCCGTTCTTGGCGTTCAACGCATGGCAGGCAAACACGTCGTAAGCCGTTTTTGGCTACCAATGTGTTAAGAGAAGAACCGGAATTGCAAAGGGCGCATTCTGGAGCCATAAGGAATTATTGAAACTAAACATAAGTTGGAAAACGAAGACCAGGAAACGTATGTCATGTCAGTCTTTTCATACGGATATTACGTTACCATTGACTGAAGGAAGGCTCATTGTCTTGTCAATGTAACATAATAAGGAGACGGTAGCCAAAGTAACCAACAAAAGATATTTAATTAATAGTTACCATGGTTTTTTGTAATCAGAAAGTAACATAAAATAATGACAAACAAAACACAGAACTGTACAGACAGGATCTTCAGCTCACACAGGGAAGAACAGGACAGTTATACACGAGGGGATGACGAGACAAGACACACCTGGGTTGATTACAAATGGATACACCTGGGAGGAAAACGACCAGACAAGGGAACTACAACTAGACATAACACATCACACACTGGGAACACCTGATCAGGGTACAGACAAACCCCCACACGTAACACGGAGCAGAAGCATGGACGCTGAATGAAGAGGCAAAGAGGATGTTAGACTCTTTTGAAATGTGGACGCTGAGGAAGATGCTGAAGATGACATGGAAGGATAAGATCAAGAATGAGGAGGTACTGAGAAGAGCGGGTATGCAAGGAGGACAGCTGCTGGAGAGGTTGAAAAAGAGAAAGATGGAGTTGTGCGGGCATGTTCTGAGAGGATACAGCGGGGAGATGTTCAAGAAGGTGGTGATGGGGAAGGTGGATGGAAACAGAGGAAGTGGAAGACCAAGAAGAGGCTGGGTAGATGACGTCTGTGATTGGAGCGTAGTGAGAGGCGGAGTCACGGAGTTGGAGAGAAGAAGTGGGGACAGAATGGGTTGGAGAGTGATAGGCAAGAACAAAGAAGCCACCTGATGATGATGAAAATTGGTAGATCAATACAAGTGCAGGCATATAAAATGAGCATAGATGTACACCATTGCAGTGATTTTATTCAAGCCACTGTATTTATTTGCTTCTTCAATTGTCTAACAAGGTTATATGCCATGCTGCCATTTAATCAAGGACCCTTTAGCCGTTTATACATCTAGCCAGACCTACAACCGCCCCCCCCCCCCCCCCCCCCCCCCCCCCCACCCGCACACACACACACACACACGCACGCACGCACGCACGCACACACGCACACACACACACACACACACACACACACACACACACACACACACAATCTGCACTTTCGTCTTGTTTACATCAGGGTCCCCCATTTTCAATTCATAATGCATTTTAAGTAAGGGTGCAACTTGCTCCGTGCAATCCATTCTTTGTGGATCTAGCCTAAGTGTTTTATTTATTAGAGCTCTAGATGCCCCCTGCCTGCCAAGCCCTGCATGCCCCCCTTATAAAGTTGACACTGCATTCAACAGCTGACCCCCCTCACACACACACACACACACACACACACACACACACACACACACACACACACACACACACACACACACACACACACACACACACACACACACACACACACATACACACACACACACACACACATACACAAAGATACAAGCAAGCAATACAGTCATACAGAGACCTTCATCAACACACACACACTGACCAACCTCTCAACACACACAACACACAACTTAATTGAACATCTCTCTCTCCTTGGTGGCTCAGCTCGGCTAAGTCTCTTCCTCTGTTGTGTATCCAACTGTGACTGAGCCACATAATGCAGTTAGCCACGGAAGTCTGGAAGACGGAGCAATGAACAGTGCAGTTCCATACCTGCCTCCCCTCTGTGTGCATCCCATCAATTTCCTCTGACATAATGGCAAGCGTGTCTGAACATGGTACCACAACACTTTATTGAAAGGACATATTGAATGATTATTTTTCCTAATCACAGAGTTGGCAGGAGGGGCTTGATGCAGTTATAGGAACTAACTATTTACATATAGCAGGAAGTAATTCTCTGCATTTAACCCATCCTAACTATTTACATATACCAGGAAGTAATTCTCTGCATTTAACCCATCCTAACTATTTACATATACCAGGAAGTAATTATTTGCATCTTAACAGGCACCCAGAAAAGTAAAACAAATTTTACTTGAACTTGAGGACTGCATACTTTTTTTGCAAAGCGTATCTTTATACTTATAGCACATGCATAAGCCTGGTCTCTTTTGAAAGATAACATTCTGAAGTTACTAATGCAAAAAAGGAAAATCACTTTTAGTGCTAATGAATAGAGTAACAGCGGTCTGAACTTGAGTTGATCTTGAACTTGTGTACTCACATTTTTCTGTAGTGGTTGCAATATCCAAAAAAAAGTCTTATGTAGTACAGGTCAACATTTTATAAAAATAGGTTTTATCCGGATAAACCGTGCACCAAAAAAAAAAGCTCTCCAGAATTCCATTTCCTCGTCCACGGCCATTCATTCGAAAAAACATTCATCTCGATTCCTTATTTGCACCCCATGGGGTATCATTGGAAAGCTATACTCATTGGCTACAACGCTGATCAATCATTTTCGCCATCAGCGGATGATTGGCAGTTCTGGAGCGGCGGGAGTCCGGGATGGTCATTTTGCGCACGCATAAAAAGACGATCACCTGATATATCGTCATGTAACTCGGGAACCGAGGCACGGATTTGGTCGGGTCTGGTGGCATTCGAACGGCAATAAATAGACCTTTCGAAGGGTAATGTATATGTTCAGCGAAAAAATGCAGCCCCGAGCGGGCCGAGCCGCTAGACACTCGCAAAGTGCCGTGACTTTTGTGCGTTCTGCCGGCAGGCCGACCATTGCATGTTAACCTCTTAAGCCCGGAGCCCTATTTTCTGAAAATCCGCCTAAAATACATAATGCAATGGAATATTGCTCCACTTCTACAAGGTCCATTTGCATATTATTGGTATCTAGGGACATCTATGGACCTCAGTGAATGTATTTTCAGTGTCAGAAATATTGTGTCTATTATTAGGCTTGCTTAAATTGTGATGAAACAAAGGAGAATATGAATTATGATTTTTCTTTGCATCTTTGACAGTGAATAACACCATACTAATAATGACCAGACATACGTTCAGTACCTTCTTGAGATCATGTGTACAAAAAATCTAAGGAAATGAATAAAGGGAAGATGATTATGGTTTTGTAGATACAGTACTGAATTCTCCCATCCGGACCAATGCAATTTGAAATATTATTATAAAATATAGAATAGCAGGCTTATAAATTACCTTATTATAGCCAATTCGCACATTTATGAATTGTGCCAAATCTTATATTTCAAATGCCCGTGTTCAATTTTGATTTAGTATCACCAGGCGTGCATAAGAACAGATAATGAAATCTTTTTAATTTGTCAGGGTGCCACCATTTTTAAATGCGAACTAATTTCAAATCTAATTGTTGCTACATGCTAAAAATAGGGAAGATAAACTAACTGCACTTCAATATATGTCAATAACGTTAAGTTGTGTGGTTTATTATCCCGAATAATAAGAGATATTAAAAAAATGTATACAGAAGTAATTAGCTGAAAACCCCATAGAGGCTTTTGGGACGTGTTGTTCGGAAAAATTCCAACGCTCATCGAAAGCTCTCTGTGTCCTCTGCAAAATGGCCACAAAAAACTACAATTCCCGACGTAAAATTTTTCCAAAATGGTAGACTTTCGCAAACTATACAACACCAAAACGAAAATGAAAAACTATCTAATAACACTTTAACCTATTGGTAAACGTATTGATGACAATATACATTTAAATGCTGTTGTGACATGGTTATGATGTTTATACTTGAATCTGGAGAGATTGATTTATGACGTGATGTCATTTGCGGTCCGCCGATGGACCGCACGGGTGGGAGAGGTTAAGAGGTACCTGGAGAATTATTCAGCGCCCTTCTTACAGAGATATTATTATTATTATTATCATTATTATAGAGGCACTTATTATACAAGTATTATTTATCATCTGGTGCCACCTAGTGGGCGTTTACTGCAACTGTGGGACGCCAGGGGACTGAGATGTGGACAGGTGAGACTGAATCAGCGTCTGTGTGGCGAACTCTGACTGGCCAACGGTACGTTGCATTGTATGCGCCGTTAATATCCGCATTTATCCTTTGATTCATATATCTAGTTATTAATTGATGCCATTTATTTCCTTTCCTTTGTATAGGTAAATAATCTGACTATACTGACCGATGCTAAATGCTACTGACGGTATCGACTCTGCTGGCTAAGTGCTACTACTACTGGCTAAATGCTACTACTGCTGGCTAACTGCTAAACAAGTACTACTATCTACAGACATAAGCTGCTACCAACTACCAGCTAACCGCTTGCTTGATTGACCACCTGGTGATGATGGCATGACAGTTATCCAAATAACGGAATGTTTGGACATAGAGTCCCAATAAATGAACATTCTTGCAAAGTCAGAATTGTTTCTTTTGGTTCAATTTATAAGTCGTTCGCCTACACCCTTCCAATGGGGACATTTAGTTGACTCATTGACTGAGACCGCTAGATAATTGGACAATTATTTACCATACGCGCCCCGCTACGAGACGGGACGGACGGTACGCAGAAGGAAGTGCCCGCGTGAGATACCATCTCAGCGTCAAGGTGGAACCAGGACGGAGTGGATACACACGACGGGGCACATCGAGAGGACGCAGTCAGCTCAAGGGAAGTGATAACGTTGATGTTGACTGCTTACTGGGTTGGAATCGCCGTATTCCGCCCACATGCTGACTGCTTGAAGTGGTGGAGTCGCCGAATTCCATACAATGCTAACTGCTAACACCGCTAGCCATCCAAATGCTAACTGCTAAGACCGCTAGCCATCAAAATGCTAACTGCTAGCCATTAGCCAACCAATGCTAATGCTGTTAGCCAACCAATGCTAACACTGCTAGCCAACCAATGCTACCACTGCTAGCCAACCAATGCTAACGCTGTTAGCCAACCAATGCTAATGCTGTTAGCCAACCAATGCTAGTGCTGTTAGCCAACCAATGCTAATGCTGTTAGCCAACCAATGCTAACGCTGTTAGCCAACCAATGCTAACACTGCTAGCCAACCAATACTAACGCTGCTAGCCAACCAATGCTAACGCTGTTAGCCAACCACTGCTAATGCTGTTAGCCAACCAATGCTAACAGTGTTAGCCAACCAATGCTAACGCTGCTAGCCAACCAATGTTAACGCTGCTAGCCATCCAATGCTAGCTAAGTGACTTTATCATTGACACACCTATGCCTTGGCTGTGTTGAACCTAGCAATTATATTATTGCTCCAAACGTCGTGAACATTATCATTGACACACCTATGCCTTGGCTGTGTTGAACCTTGCAATTATATTATTGCTCCAAACGCTGTGAACATTATCATTGACACACCTATGCCTTGGCTATGCTGAAACCTAGCAATTATATTATTGCTCCAAACGCCGTGAACATTATCATTGAAACACCTATGCCTTGGCTATGCTTCAAAGTACCACTATGAGATAGTAACTTTGAATCACCTCTTCACGTCGTGAACTGTACTATTGATGAATTAACCAAGAACTGTAACGGTGCTCACCAACTCTTTCCTACTTGCTCACTCACATTGTGGACTGTACCTCAAGTTTCAAGCGAACTACGTTAAGCGAACTACGTTTGACCCACCATACGGTCCCGTCATTAACCCCTGCTGGGGAAAGTGTCATTGTAATTATACTGCTACACGCCAACTGTACAAAGGTGCTTCTGACTGTTGACTCCATTGTTTACTACTGCCTGCGACCAGTGACTCTGCCGTAAAAGGAGCTCCAGTTGGCGCAACGGCTGACTGGGACAAGATGGAGGGTGTAGATGTGGAAGAGCTAAAGAAGAGGCGTACTGCGGCGCAGACAGCTTTCACAAGGAGAGCCAACCAAGTAGCTGATAATGTTGACACCGCATCGCCAGCGGAGCTGGTCAACGACAAGAAAGCTCTTCAAGTAGAGTTTGCTAAGCTCGTTGACGGGAGACTATGTTGGAGCATTGGAGGAGGCCGACGGACATGCTACCGTGATAGCCGACGCCACAGCAAAGAAAGACGCGAGCAAGCAGAGGAAAGCGGCACTGGAGAAAAAGATCTTCTCGGAGGTATGGTCCCGCTTCGTTCAGCCAGAGTTAGGCCCCCTTGAAGTGGAGTTCGAGGAGGCCTTGGAAGAGACAAAGAGACTCAGCACCCAATGGGCACCCAAAGACGAGAGAGCGTTGGAGGGGAACAAATTGGAGAGGAGACTCAACGCCTTCAAACAGATGGTGAGAGAGTGGAGATACTGTCTTCCAACTCCCAACATAGCTGAATTGGGGAAGCGGTACAGGCACCTAGATGAGGAAAGAGCAGCACTAATGGACAGGTGGTCAACCCTCCAGGAGCCTGGAGGAAAGGGCGACGTTGAGCTGGACTGCAAGGATGAAGAGGAGGAAAGGGTACACAACGTTGAAAGGAATGGCGACGTGACCAGCCCACCTGGCGTCGCCAGGGATGCTCCTCAACATGCCACTGAAGCTGGCCCCTCCCTGTCCGCCGACGATAAAGGTGCGGTCGCTCATGCCCATTCACCTCCCCAGTGTAACAGTGGTCAAGCAGAGGGCGCTTATGGAAGCCCTCCCTTGCCTCCTGGCAGCCATGAGGAGGCCTCCAACGCCATCCATCTCCAGTATGGAGTAGGGACCGCAGGAAGTGGGCCTCTCCATCATGTTGGAAGGCAATCACCACGGGTAAGACAACCCGGCAGGGAACCCCGTTTCAGTTCATCCGTCACCATCTATATTCATGCCAACCCCACTGACACGCCTCAGTCACGAGGTGACCGCGTCACGCCACCAGGTGATGAGGGCGCAACGCAGGAAGGTCTCGCTCACCACAGAGGCTACCAGGGGGCCAGACCTAGAATCAAGCTTGCAGCCATAAGTCTGCCCCGCAAATGGCATCACGCCCAGAAGCTACTTTGACAGGCTCTTGGCATTCCTGAAAGGACAGGAAAGGATCCTCGAGAGGCTAGCACAGCTGGAGATCGGAACCACCCACGCTGGCGATAGACCAACCCAGCATGAGAGGCTGAGCGACAGAGGTAGTGAAAGACAGTCATTCACCAGAACAACAGTGAGTGATGTCAGGAGGGAATCCCAGAGGGACCCGTGCACCATGTGTGGAGACAAAGCACATGGAGGGAGACTTTATTTCTGCCCGGCCTTCAAGAAGGCTTCATTGACGGAGAAGAGAGCCCAGGTGAAAAAGGCCAAATGTCTTGATTATCACGGGGTTGACGGCGGGTGCATGGAGAGATTCTTCTGCCAAGAGGAAGAGTGTGTGGAAGAGGACGGCCCTGTCGAGCATCATTTCCTCCTCTGCCCCAAGACACAAGGGAGGAGTGAAGCAACTGAGGAGCCTAGAGCTAGGAGAGGACCCCAAGGCCTGACAGGGAAGCAGGAGGAAGTCATCGCTGGGTTGGCGACTCAAATGGAGGCGGTCAGAAAGGCCTTACAAACAAAGTGACCTCTAAAGTGTGCACCGGCAAGAGCCTGGTGGACAAAAGTGGCTTAAGAGAATACCCAGTCCTGATGATGCTCGTGGATGTCACCACAAGGGGAGGAGGCTGTGTGGGGGCCTTGATCGACCTCGCCTCCAACACAAACTATATCACACACAAAGCCGCCAAAAGACTCGGGCTGACCGGCGAGCCAATCACACTGGTCGTGTACGGTGTGGGGAAGATGGAAGTCAAAGTTGACACAAAGCTATATGTGGTGGCGATCAAGGTATGGACCCCGAAGGGGACCTTAAGGTGCCATGAGATGATCTGCTATGGCCTTGAGGACATTGCCAAGGTAGATCGAGTGGTGGACTCTGAGCAGCTGGAGCTGTTCTTCCCACGTGTCCAGCCAGGAGAACTGACCCGGCCCGAGACCATTGACCTGCTCATCAGCGCCCGGGAAGGTCGCTTAGTCCCACAAAGAGTGGGGAGAGTCGGCGATCTGGTGCTGTGGGACGGCCCGCTGGGCAAGACTGTGAGTGGTGCGCATCCGGACCTCTTTGAGGAGGTAAAGTTGATGGCACGCCAGTCATTGACCCACTTCGCGCACTCCATGGGGACGATGGCTGTCGCAGTGAAGAAGCAACCAGCGTCACTCCCTAATGACCACAGGTTCTCACAATCAGCACTCCCGAGAACGGAGAAAGCCTCAGAAGGGACCTTGCATGGTGTTGAGCCTACACCAGACAGGCCCGGTCTGGTCAAGGTGGGAGGCGTAACGCCACAGAAGCCAAACCAAAGACACTGGTCCAAAAACGCCCCAAGAGGGACCCCGAGTGGAAAGGAGCCTACACCAGGCAGACCCGGTCTGGTCAAGTTGGGAGGCGTAACGCCACAGAGGCGAGACCAAAGACACTCGTCCAAAAGCGCCTTGAGAGGGACCCCAAGTGGAAAGGAGCCTACACCAGGCAGACCGGTCTGGTCAAGGTGGGAGGCACAACGCCACGGAGGCGAGACCAAAGACACTGGCCCAAAAGTACCTCAAGAGGGGCCTCAAGTGGAAGGAAGCCCACACCAGGCAGGCCTGGTCCTGCAAAATGGGATGCATTGACGGGCAAGGAACGCCAAAACACGTCCGATGAACTATGCCTGGCTGGGCAGGAAGGAGAAGCCCACAGGGCCAACCACGAGGGAGTTGCTGAAACCCTCTCACAATTGAGGAACAATGACGTGGTGTTATGGTGGGGGGGAAACGGACACACAAATAAACAAACAAAAATACATGTAAAGAAAACTAATCCGGCCCAAGGGCAAGACCCAATTCTTTTTGCCCGTCTACCGGCCCATTGGCCCGGGCGGATTAGACATTATATTATAACTACCAAACAATAACTAAAAGTGTTTCACGACAAGAGCAGCTGGACCACTGGTGCTCTGCCGGGAAACAAACACAACAGTATTAAAACACTTTATTATTAAAACAATAACACACATAATTATTAGGCAACATTACATGCTAAAACAAAGTTCTACATTTAAAATACCTGTTCCCGTCGGTGGTCCTATTATCCTACCGACTACTTTCAATCCCGCTGGGAACCAGGCAAGTGATCTGGAACAAACACTCCATGTCACACATATTGCCGAGCACATTAAAACCCGCTATTCCTATACCATAATACTAACACTGCCTACCTTAGCGTGTAATGCTTGTTCCTGCATTCCGGAGTGAGGTGTGCACCTACCTCACTGCACCGGCCGCAACAAACAATTCCAACTAACGTTCCTCCCGCAGGTGTCCCCCTATAACGGAACCTGGCTCATTGAGGCCCCTCCTCCTTTCTCATTAATGCCACCCGTCACAAAGGTGTGAGGGTTCGCCTGTCCCTGGACCTTTTTTCCCTGTCTCCTCTCCTCAACAGCCCCCACCCTTGAGAGGACTTTTCTCCTCTACTCTTCACCAGCCCCCACCTTTGGACATTCTTGTACTCTTGGCGTTTGTATTGTCTCCCGTCTATTTTAACTTTGTTTTGTCTTTAGTCTCATTCCCTTTGTAATTGTTTTATTTGTCCCTTGTATGGTGTTCTCTCTTTAATTGTAATTTTGATTCTAGTCTAGTTTATTCCCCAGTGTGTGTTTGGCCTTTTGTTTTTCTTACCCCTGTGTGTTAGTTCAGCTTTCCCCATCAGGTGTGTCTCGTTCCCAATTACCCTCTTGTGTCAATCAGTGTGTGTATATCTGCCTCGTTTGCCATTCTCTCTTTGTCGGTTCATTGTTTGGATTCCCTACTAGTGTTTGCTGTCTAGTTCCTCTGTTCCTGTGATCCTGTTACTCCTTCCAGTAAGTGTTCCTAGTGTTTATTTTGTTTGTTCCTCCCTTAGTTGTTTTTCGTGGAATGTTCATTTTGTTTGTTAGGGTTTTAATTTGTAGTCAGTTGTTCAGGTTTTTCCTAGCCTGCCTTGCAGTGTTTTGTTTGTGCCTTTTGGACTTGCTCTCTTTATGAGATTATTATTAGTTTTTCGTATTTAGCCCTCTGCCAGTTCTTCAGCTGTGCTATTCTTTGTTTTTGTATTTTTGCTGCTGCCTTTGGACGTATTTTTGTAAATAGCTTTGTTGCTGCCCTCTGTTTGAATTGGATTATTTTGTTACACTTCACCCCTGGCTCGAAGTGTTCAAGATTAAAGGAGCAGTGCTCACTTTTGACAATCCATATCTACCTCTCCCTCATATCTGTTTGGGTTGGGCCCTCTGCCAACACATCCGTAACAGAAGGACGTCGAAAGTCGCCTGTTTCTGGCACAAAGAAGGACGTCGAAAGTCGCCTGTTTCTGGTGCAATTGAGGACGCCAAGGATTGCCTGTTTCTGGCACGATTGAGGACGTCGTGGATTGCCTGTTTCTGGCACAACTGAGGACGTCGAGAATCGCCCGTTGCCGACATAACTTACGTCATTTTCACGGACGCCGTTGAGCTACCACTGTAGATAGAACGAGAGTTGTATCTTTTGTTTCCCTTTAAATATAAGTCCATTTGTATGGGTAGAACAATTTGTATGGTTTGGGTAGTTTTCTGAGCCCTTACGGCCAGAATACTAGGTGGGAGGTGGAAAATTATCCAGCGCCCTGCCTACAGAGATATTATTATTATTATTATCATTATTATAGAGGCACTTATTATACAAGTATTATTTATCATCTGGTGCCACCTAGTGGGCGTTTACTGCAACTGTGGGATGCCAGGGTACTGAGATGTGGACAGGTGAGACTGAATCAGCGTCTGTGTGACGCACTATTTAAGAGACACTCTTGACCATAGGCTGTAAGGTGAAAAGCCCTGTGGGCGAACTCTGACTGGCCAACGGTACGTTGCATTGTATGCGCCGTTAATATGCGCATTTATCCTTTGATTCATATATCTAGTTACTAATTAATGCCGTTTATTTCCTTTCCTTTATATAGGTAAATAATCTGACTACTGACCGATGCTAAATGCTACTGACTGTATCGACTCTGCTGGCTAAGTGCTACTACTACTGGCTAAATGCTACTACTGCTGGCTAACTGCTAAACAAGTACTACTATCTACAGACTTAAGCTGCTACCAGCTACCAGCTAACCGCTTGCTTGATTGACCACCTGATGATGATGGCATGACAGTTATCCAAATAACGGAATGTTTGGACATGGAGTCCCAATAAAAACATTCTTGCAAAGTCAGAATTGTTTATTTTGGTTCAATTCATAAGTCGTTCGCCTACACCCTTCCAATGGGGACATTTAGTTGACTCATTGACTGAGACCGCTAGATAATTGGACAGTAACCCATCCTAACTATTTACATATACCAGGAAGTAAGGCTCTGCATTTGACCCCTTAACACTTTTGGTGCCACGCGTATCGCTTATCTTTACCGCTAGAATGCCAGCTTTATAGTAGTTTCCGCGGTTGTTTCACAATGTTTGCGAAGCTGTGTGTTCTGTATTATAGCTGTGGAGACATTTTGACAAACATTACTTGTAGTGTAACATGGGAATAATAGTTTGTTTCCACAAGCTGTAGTTTGTAGTTTATTACATGCTAAACATTGCACATTTCCAAGATAATCCAGTCTCTTTTCATAAATTGTGAGATAAAACGCGGTATGTGAAATAAGCCCAAACTGTTCTGGTTGATCCCCTGAAACCCCAAATACTCCCAAATCAAAGGTATATGACATGTATATGTACCTTCACAAAATCTGTGATCGTGTTTGCCGAGCATGTTTTTCGTCCGGCGAAACATAGAACTGTGATCGTTAAAAAAACACGTTTCAGATTCGGTAAAATAGACATAGAATGTACCTTACCTTAGCCAGAAGGTATTCCAAGAAGAATAATTCCAAGTGATCGCATCGCCATCGCGATTACCAGTGTATATGTCTCTACATGTTTCGATGGTCAAATACGCTTAGGCAATGGAATTTCGGGGCGATCAATGTAAATGTCTGTTCAAGGAGGAGAATGTTCCGTTTTTGGCACAGAATGTGTTAACAGTCCTGCAAATTTGGCATAAAACACCTGTCGATTGCATACCCAAAGTAATTTGTGATTTATTATACTTTATACTTATAATCACTTTGTGTTACGGTCCACCTTTTCCTGGCCAGATTCCTCCCCCCGCTCCTCACTCGGCCCCACCTTTGCACAGACTGCTACCTCCCTCTGCTGGACATTTACCATCACTGCCCCTTGCCTTCCTTGTGCACCTATCCATGTTTATATATTCCTTCTCCCTACAGTAGGTGTCAGTTCCCTATTGTTATCTCTCCCTGTGTGTCTGTTACCCTTTGTGCTATCTTGCTGTATGTTCTAGTGTTAGTTCAGGTTCAAGTTTCAAGTTTCTTTATTAGTTACTCTTACTCTTGTCGTGTCTTGTATTTAGTGTCTTGTGTTAGTTTCCTGTCAGGTTGTTTCTCCCCCCATGTGTGCCTCATTGGTAATTAGCCCTTATGTGTCCCATGTCTTAATTAGTCTGCCTATATCTGCTGTGTGCGTCCTGGGCCCTATTCCCCGTACCTGGTTCAAATAAGTCGATCAAAAGTCCCATTATCCAGATTCAATTAACCCAATGTTTGAATCCAGGCTTTCCCTGTTCCTCGAACGCTGATTCAGTCTCGTTAATACGAACCAGACTTGACTTGATAATTGCGTGCAGCCGCCTCACCTGAAAAGGCAGCAGATGTCGATCGCCAAAATCCTGATTTTCTAACGGCATTGATTGATTGATTGATTGAAAACTTTATTAACAGATTGCAGAACAATGGCACAATAGCCTCGCCGACAAGTTAAATGCATAATCTATAGGCACATTTTAAGTTCCTCATTACCCCAATCAATCAGATTATATTTCTTTAAATGTGCCTGCTGGCAGTAGGCTTAATGGAATGAATAATCAAATGAGATCTTGCTAGCAAAAATAATTAGTTCAACTATTTCGAATAAGTAGATAAAAACAAGCCCAAAGAGTATCTAATTTATACAAATTATATTATGAGGATATCTGTACTGTTTGCGCTTGGCTTAGGTAACATGTACAGTACTATATAAATACATGGTTCCCAAAGTTTTCAAGGCGCGACCCCCGAAATAAGCCTTGGAGGGAGGCTATACAGTTTCACTATTAATCAGGTTTTAATCTGTTTCGGACATCATCATACATGCATTGAATTGATTAACCTTTGGTTTATACCAGTGACACCTCATGTGCATCATCAGATAACAGTGCTTGAACAGATAAATGCATTTTCTCAAATTCTTTCATCAAAACGTCAAAGGCTCATTCAATTTCAGTCACGTCACGTCATCAAATCCTTCAAACAGCGCATCTCCTCATATATTTTAAACCCAGTTACAATATCACAATAATGTGTGAGTGACAGTGATACAATTCAACAATCCACAGATTCAGATTCCTCGTAATTCATATCCACAATCCACACATAAAGACACTTCAATTTATGCTTGAATGAAACACAATTCGGGCGCTCCGCCGCATATACATCCACAGCAGAGAATATGAAACAAATCAGAGCCAAATGCCCGATAGGTTTCATTCATTAAAAATATCCCTGCGGGATTCACATTTGCAATGCTCCACATTATTAAAATAACCACATAGTGTGTGTCGCGAGCGCGAGCACCGTATCCGTATAACTATGACATGCATTATTTAGGACAAAGTAAATCTATACGCTGAATATGATTTATTGTCAGAATTTTAGGTATATTATTTTACATTTCAAAAGCCCACTCTAGAAAAACGAAGCACAAAAACATAATTCAGAATGGTATAATGTGATCTAGACTGCGAGGATTATTTCAGGAAGCGAGCTGGCATTTCTTTGCAAGGGCATGGCCATGCAGGTTATCCAGCTGAACTTAACCCTGCGCTGGAGCAGGTTAAAACGTTTTGATCTGTTGCTATAGTGATTTAGAAAAACGCGTGTCAGGGAACGGAAAGGTCTGGCTTAAGTCAAGTTATCCTGAAAATTATCCGGCTAACTCAGTTAGCCAGGTATGGGGAATAGGGCCCAGAGAAAGACTTTTGTCTTGTTTACATCAGGGTCCCCCATTTTCAATTCATAATGACATTTATGACATACACAACATACAGATATAAGAATCTAATCTAATCATCTAAACTAATCTAATCATGACATTTAAGACATAATGACATATAGATACAGTATACACTCTTTGTAGTGCAAATACAACTAAAAAACAGATGTGTTGTGTGTGTCTCTCACTCTCTTTCTGTATCTCTCTAGTTCTCTCTCTCTCTGAGCACCTGAAGACTGTGCTATTAAACCAGGAAGTGCAGCACTATGTTGATAAGGCTGTCAGCAGTATAGCCTCCACTACTGTAGTGCGCTGCGCTGCAACACAACAAACACAAGACTAAGAGCGAACAAAAAACTCTCATGGACCCGTCTCTCGTTGACTGACTCGCTTGTGTTGTTCGTTGGATTCGTTTTGGATTATTTGGGCTCGCCAAACAAACTATCAAAACGTACACAGACCCGCGGTCTCTCGTTGACTGACTCACTTGTGTTTTTGTTGTGTGTCCGACTATGCATGCTTTCAAACACCCGCCCAACTCTACCTCTGATTGGCTTACCATGACATTTTACTCAACCTCAGACAATCGTCAGCATGTATGCGCTTGTCTCACGCACTGCCCACTAACACAGGAAGTACAGTTAAAAAAAAGTATTGTCTCTCGGCACAGAGATCTAGTTGGTCTGATGAAAAAAAACTGCTTCAATCATACTAACGCGCCGCATTTTTTGGCAGTAACGGTAACAGCGTTATTAAGATTGGAATTACTTGTTACTGAAAAAAGTAACGCCGTTAGTAACGCCGTTATTTATAACGACGTTATTCCCATGATTATTAATAATGAAAAATAAATTGTATCTCACGTCTGATTAGCACACGTCACATAGCCTATAGCTAGCCGACGGTTTCAAACTGTATTTTAAATTTAAATTAGAAACAAACAAGCAAACAAAATAAACTAATAAAGTAATAGTATTGTCATTTGGACAAGCAAAGCCATTACTTTAGGTTGCGGGCAAGAAAGACAAGTCTGTCCACTGTCTCTGGTTTTAAAGCTGCCCTGGTGCAGGTCACAATATTCCCTCCTGTACTAAAAACCCTCTCAGAGGGGGAGCTGGTGGCAGTAGCGCTTTGCCAGTTGGCTCACTCTTGGGAAGTTGTGTTCATGCATTTTCCACCACTCCAAGGGTTCGGCTTCACTATCTGCACCTGGAGCCAGCAGGTAATTGTCCAGTTCCTTCTCCATTGCCTGCATACCGGTGAGTTATGTGGGGAAAAATCGCGAATTAACCGGTGGCTACAACAACACATGGTAACTACATGCATCATTGTTTACAACTGGACACGGACGCGTTAAACAGCAATCAATTATTTTAATATAACAGTCCGGTTCTGTGTTTGTTTATGTCTGTAGATTGTTGGTGAACAACTAACTTTAGGTTAGTTTAACACGTTCGTGTCCAGTTGTAAACAATGATGCATGTAGTTACTGTGTGTTGTTGTAGCCACCGGTTAATTCACGATTTTTTATTGGTTTGTCATGACAAACCAATTACATAATCCAACATATGTGTAAAGGCACAACATATTCCAGTTAAGGGTATATTTTTTTAATGATTCGTTACGGCGTAATCAATACTTCCATTTGTATAAATTGCCTTAAGCGGAGCCTGGCTGAGGAGCTGGCTGAGGAGCGCGTCGCGGCTCATGCGCATGCGCTCGCTCGGCCAATCAGAGCGCAAAACTGCAATGCGGAACTGGAACAGCGTTGTAGAAGGCATTCACGCGCTCCGGAAGGTTGCCGGGAGTTCGTCACCCAGTGCTCTCTTGTGTTCCAATTACAGCCTTGTACTTTCCCTACTGACATATATAAAGTTACATATATAATCACTCTTCTTACAGGTCGTGCTCTTTCTTGGGCCACAGCGAAATGGGAAAATGAGTCAGCGATCTGCTACAGCGCGACTGCCTTCACCCGAGAGTTGCGACACGTGTTCGATACCTCTCGGGTGATATCCATCTATGAAGACGGTGGGCGGCTCATCTCCTGCCGGCAAGGTAGTCGCTCTGTGGCAGATTACGCGATTGACTTCCGCATTGTGGCTCGGGAGGCGGCCTGGCCGGAAATACCCTGTTGTGTTTTGTTTGTGCAAGGTCTTTCAAGGCGGATGCGGGATGAGCTATCCTCACGGGAGCTACCCGAACAACTGGATAACGTCATCAACTTGGCTATACGGATGGACAGCCAACATCGGGAGAGGGAACGCGAGAGGGAGGCTTCGTCACAGGTACTCGTCCATCCTTCTTCCGGTGTCGAACCAACAATGCATTACACAAGAGAGAGCCTGGGTGACGAGCCTATGCAAACTGGGGGCTCTGCGCCTGTCAGACGCGGAGAGACAGAGGCGGATCGACCAGAAGAGTTGTTTCCATTGTGGTCGTACTAGACATCGCTTCAGTAACTGTGTTGGATTGTCGGGAAATGGGGGGGCTCGCCAAGATTTGAGTTTTAGCAGGTGGGCATTTTTCCTCTGTCACTGATGATACACACTTTTTTGATGTCACTGTTGGGTGGGGGAATTCTCTCAGGAAGACCAGGGCATTAATTGATTGAGGGGCGGCGGGTAATTTGATGCACGTGGGATTAGCACTTGAGTGGGGGGTCCCGCTGGAGACACTGGAGGTACCGATCCCAATTCAGTGATTGGACGGTCAACCACTGGGTAGTGGGTTCATTACCCAGAGCACTGCGCAGCTGCGTATCCAGGTGGCCGGGAGGGAGTGGGAATGGTTACAATTTTATGTTGTCATGTCTCCTCATTCTGCCATTGTTTTAGGTCACCCTTGGCTAGCACAGCATAATCCTTGTATTAATTGGGCTACGGGTGAACTCTCCATGGGGAGTGGCGTTAAGCCGGTTTCCGGTGAGGGTTCACCCGCCCATTTTTCCTCTTCTCTTTTGTCTCCCTTGTCTCTCCAGGATGGTGGTAAGCGTTGCAGACTCTGTCACACCTCCTAATCCCGATTTAGCAGGTGTGCCTGATATTTATTGGGACCTGGCGGATGTTTTTAGTAAAACTCGTGCGAAAGCACTACCGCCTCATAGATCTTACGACTGCCCCATTAATCTTCTTTCTGGTATCTCTCCACCCTGTGGGCGTATGTTTTCTCTCTCTCTACCTGAGACAGTGCCCATGAATACCTATATTCAGGAGGCACTGGCCGCGGGGCATATTCGTCCATCCACATCCACTGCAGGCGCTGGATAATTTTTTGTAGCAAAAAAGGATGGTAGCCAGCGGCCGTGCATCGATTATAGGGGGTTGAATGACATTTCCATCAAGAACCGTTACCCCTTGCCTCTCATGGACACCGCCTTTGAGTGCTTACAGGGGGCGCAGGTCTTCTCTAATTTGATTTATGTAATGCATACAACCTGGTCAGGATTAGAGAGGGAGACAAGTGGAAAACTGCATTTAACACGGCCAACTATGAGTATTTAGTTATGCCCTTTTGGTTTAGTTATGCTCCGGCAGTTTTCCAAGCCCTTGTTAACGATGTGCTGCAGGATTTAATTGGGGTGTCAGTCTTTGTGTACTTAGACAACATCCAAATGTTTTCCCGCGATATGGTGCAACACCAACAGCGTTTTCGTCAGGTGCTACAGCGTCTCCTCCAGCATCAGCTATTTGTTAAGGCAGAGAAGTGTGTGATTCACACTGACACCGTTTCCTTCCTGGGCTTTGTGTTGACTAAGGGTGATCTTCGCATGGATCCAGCCAAGGTGAGTGCAGTCTTGGACTGGCCACGCCCTTCGTCGCTCAAGGAGTTACAACGGTTTTTGGACATTTGCAAATTAGCAAAAATGTACAGGCGTTTTATTCGCAATTTTAGCACCTTAGCCAATCCTCTGACAGCTCTCACTAAGGCCTCTCTCCCTGGCTTTGAATGGTCGCCTCGGGCAGAGTCAGCCTTTTGCGACTTCAAATGTCGGTTTACCTCCGCCCCTGTACTGATCCGCCACGATTCGGAGGCTCCGTTTATTGTGGAGGTGGATGCCTCCAATATCGCGGTGGGGGGGTGATCTCTCAGAGATGTTTAAAGGACGGGAAAGTGCATCCTTGCGCTTTTTTTCCGCGTCGGCTGTCTCCGGCCGAGCGCAACTACGACGTGGGTAATCAGGAGTTGTTGGCAATCAAATTGGCACTGGAGAAATGGAGACATTGGTTGGAGGGGGCGGCACACCCTTTCATTGTTTGGACTGATCATAACAACTTGGCTTACACCCAGGGGGCTAAACGCCTTAACGCTCGCCAGGCCAGGTGGCCGTTATTCTTCACTCGATTTCGATTTTCCATCTCCTACCGGCCCGGTTCCATGAAGGTCAAGCCTGCCGCTCTGTCACGCCAGTTTGACCCCCCGGACCGGGAGGAGAAGCCCCATCCTATTATTCCACAGGCCCTTATTTTGGCTCCCGTGTCATGGGGCATAGATAGGGTGGTAAGATCGGCTCTGGCACGGGAGCCCGATCCCGGTGGGGGTCCTCCGGGGCAGTTGTATGTGCCCAAGGCTGCGCACTCGTGACTGCTGCAGTGGGCACATACTTCCTCCCTCACCGGCCACCCTGGGGCCGCCAGAACCCTGGAGTTTATCCGTAGTAGGTTCTTGTGGGCTACAGAGGAGGGGGATACGTGTTCCTGTCCGGGATTTTATTTCTGGCCTTCCCCCATCAGATGGGTTCACTACCATTTTGTGGTAGTGGATCGCTTCTCCAAGGCGGCCCACTTCATTCCCCTCCCCAAACTTCCCTCGGCTCGAGAGATGGCTGACCTGGTGGTGCAGCACGTCTTTCGGGTCCACGGGCCCTCAGTTCGCCTCCAGGTTCTGCAAGGCATTTGCCTCCAGCCTCGCCGCCTCCGTCAGCCTGTCGTCTGGGTTCCACCCGCAGTCCAACGGGCAGACGGATCGCGTCAACCAGGATCTGGAGGGGGTTCTGAGGTGCTACGTTGCCGGTTGTCCAGCGACGTGGAGTAGGAGGTTGGCGTGGGCAGAGTATGCGCATAATACCCTCCTCTCCTCCTCTACAGGTATGTCTCCCTTTCAGTGTCAGTATGGTTTTCAACCTCCCCTTTTTCCCGAACAGGAGCGGGAGGCTGAGGTGCCGTCGGTCCAGGCCCACGTGGCTCGCTGTTGCAGGACGTGGAACCGTGTTCGGATGGCGCTGCAGAAGGCCTCTGCTAAGGCTCAGCGGCAGGCTAACCGCAAGCGTTGTCCGGCTCCGAAGCCTGGCTTCTCTTTCGTGTTCGATACAGTATCTTGCTCTCGTGATTCTGATAATAAAAGGAACACGTATTTTGAGAAGAGCAACCACATCTCCGTCTCCTTATTACCTTCTACTATTGGAACTCAACTCCTACCTGAAAAGTAACAAATCCCATATTTTCTACTGTGCTAATTGGCATCATGTCTTTTGCGATACAATAACCTATTGCATTTGTAAGGTCTTTGTGCCTTTTCGATTTTTTGTCGCAAAAGAGTGTAAAAGCAGACACTAGCGTTTGTTGCGAGGTACTTGCAGTTGCAGCACAAACTTCAATGGTTCTTCTTGGCTGTCGGCTAATGCCACCACTCCTTTCCAACTGAATTCACTTGCATTCAGTGTACTCTAACGGGTGATATTGTTTCAGGTGATGGAACATGTTTGTTGTGTTACCCGTTTTGGTTAGCACCGGTCGTCAACACATTTTGCAACGAACGCTGCTCTGATTTTTGTCTGACTTTAGAAAGCCAAAATGTGTCCATACTGCCGACGTCGAAACACCTTTCTTATTGACAATTTCCTCTACATTTGAGGCACTAAGGCTTGCTGTGGCCATAGGCGTAGGGTTGTTGTCTCCTTTGCTGTCGCTTGAATTTTCGTGCATTTTCCTAACTAAAGTTACTAAACTAATCTCCTCGGAATGATCTCGAAACAAAACAGTAGCACATGGACTGCTGTGGTGCATGATCGCGTCATCACGTAACATAACTCTATTCCTGATTGGTTTTTAGTGCGTGTGCATGATATCCAAACTTGGAAAATAGATATATTGAAAATTTGCGACCACGTTTCATGTTTATTTCGAGGAAATGATTTATCGCGATAATTATCGTTATCATTTTATTGCCCAGCCCTAGGTTGTAGCCAGACTGAAATGTTGACAGAGCTATCTGCTCGAGAGGGATGGCAAATGGATGGGGCGGCGTGGCTCAGGGGTAGAGCGGGTTGTCCAATGATCCAAGGGTTGGTGGTTCGAATCCCGCTCAAGCCCATGTCCATCCCACTGCCGTTGTGTCCTTGGGCAAGACACTTAACCTACTTGCCTCGTATGAATGTGTATGCATGTGAATGAATGTTGGTGGTGGTCGGAGGGGCCATAGGCGTTGATTATTCGCCACGCTTCCGTGAGTCTGCCTCAGGGCAGCTCTGGCTGCAATTGTAGCTTACCACCACCGGGATGACTGTGTATGAACGAATAATGGACTCTGTGAAGCGCTCTGGGTCAGTGAAGAGCGCTATATAAATCCAAGTCATTATTATTATTATTATTATGAGAATATCCTTGGCCTAAACCAACCACGGATGAGGACTAACGTGTGTAAAGAGGGCCAGAAGAGCCCTATCCCGCCCACACACATCTGTTTGCAAGCAAGATGGGGAGCTGCTATGGCACCTGTGTGTAGTGAAGAAGGGACAATGACATCAGAGCTCACCTGAGAAACTGGAGCACGTGACTGTCATGGTGTTTGTAGCTGAAGTAATGTTGGGAAGAAGAAAAGCAGGATGGACCTGTAAGAGAAGGAGGCTTTGTTGACTAGATCATGTTGGCAGCTGGAACTGCAAAGTGAGGAGAAAAGTCAAGGAGGAATGAGCAGTTGGAGCTGGATTAGGGACAGGAAATAATGACAGGAGATGACAGGATCAGATGGCAGGATACATGTGCACCCTGGGAAGGACCAGTAGCCTTGGGATGGGCTTACTTGGACCCTTGGCTGATTAGGCTGTTCCTCACCTGGCTCTCCCTCTCTTTCTCTCTGTGAACTAGGCTGGGAACCACTCAGTATGCAGAAGGGATTTGGAGCACATGGGTCTTTGTGACAGAGAGGAGAAACAAGACGGGCAGCGGCCACAACTTTTTCGGGGGCGTCTGTAGAATTTGGTCAGAGTTGGCAGGAGAAGAAAGCACAGTTTCTTTGTAGGTGGTTAATCATGATCCATGGTTGCAGCACTCACGTTCTCTGCGTAGGTGGTTCATAATCCATGGTTGCAGCACTCATGTTCTCTGTGTAGGTGGTTCATGATCCATGTATAGCACCCTGAAAATATGGCTATTATTCAGAAGTGCTGACTTGCCTTTTATCTCCCCTGGTGCACCAAGACATACTAACTAGTTTCCATTAATATTCCCTCGAACAATGACGCAGGCTTCTCCTTCTTCTACCGGCTGGAATATGGATTATAAACAGTATCACTAGATCATATTCTTCCACCCAGTTTTCCCTGTGTGGCTAGTTGGCGGTACCAGCAGGGGGCGGTGGCAGGCAGAGAGCGTACGAGAGAGACGGGGAAGGAAGCAAGCCAATGGAGACGGAAGGGGGAAGTCTCTTCGAGTTTGGACTTGGATGTGATCAGTCGTGTCTCGACAGAGCTCCCGTTGTGGACCACGCGGGGGAACGTATTGAACTTGAGTATATGACGGGTTATCCTAGAAGGACCCGTGATAGTGCGTGAGTAAGAGAAACTGAACCCAAGGACTAACGTCAATAGATAGCGTGTTATAGTAGCAGTGTGTGCGGTATAAGTAGCATGCTGCTAACGGCTATATTGACTCCAGTGTACACCGAGCGCGAGGCGCTGAAGAAGACCGGTGGTGTAGCCAGCCACGTTGCGCAACAGTATAACCGTGTAGCAGGTGGGCTGTTTGGGACCCAGAGAGTAGCTTCAGTTTAAGGTAGGGCAAGTGTATGGCTGCGCGTCAACCCAGCGCCGGCTGTCAACAACCAGCCTTCGCCGGCGTTTCGACATCTGCTCTGCTCCGGCGGTCGACAGCCCAGCACGAGAGTTCTTCCGTCCAGCAGAGGTTGCCATCACCCAGCACACGCTCTCAGCCAGCTACTGCCCTCTGCTCCAGCCCCGCTTGCTAGCGCCCGCGACGAGAGCGTTCAACGCCATCTTGCTACCTGGACGGTGGTGGCGCGGCGAGGCCGCCATTTTGGTTGAGTACAATAGGGCTTCGATGCTCCGGATCTATTACACAGTAATAATAATAATAATAATAATAATAATCTTTATTTATATAGCACCTTTCATACACGGAGTGCAGCTCAAAGTGCTTAACAGAGCAAAGAAATAAAAACACAACATTTTACAATAAAGCAAAAAAAAAAAAAAAAGTAAGGAAAAGAAAAGCAGGATTTTAAGACCAGCAAAACATGATTAAGAAAATAGCTAAAAAGCATAAATGACAACAGGCATTTTAAAATCAGCTAAAAGCAAGAGTATAAAAATATGTCTTGAGCTGTGCTTTAAAGCTATCCACAGAGGCTGCCTGTTTTATATGTAGTGGGAGATTATTCCACGCCGTCGGCCCATAGAAACAAAAGGCTGCTTCGCCATATTTTTTATATTTCATTGTAGGCACTTCGAGCAGGTCCGCACTAGAGGACCTGAGGGGGGGCGGTTTGGAACATATCTATGTAAGCAGTCGCAGAGATAAGATGGTGCCAGACCATTAAGAGCTTTAAAAACAAGCAGGAGAATTTTAAAATCAATCCTAAAGACAACCGGGAGCCAATGCAGTGAAGCTAAAACTGGAGTAATATGTTCCCTCATCTTAGTTCTAGTTAAAATTCTGGCTGCCGAATTTTGGACAAGTTGTAATCTGTCAGTTGTTTTCTTTGGAAGGCCAGAATAAAGTGCATTACAATAATCAAGCCGAGAGAAAACAAAAGCGTGGATTAGCGTTTTTGCATCATCCAGGGACACATAGGCTCTAATTCGTGCAATATTTCTAAGATGAAAGAAGGCAATCTTCGTGACATGATTAATGTGTGTATTAAAATTCAATTCAGAATCAATAATAACCCCCAGGTTCTTTACTGCAGTGTTATTTTCTACGTTCAGGTTACCCAGTCTACTTTTTATCAGTTCTCTCTGCTCACTAGACCCCACTATGAGAACTTCTGTCTTATCCTCATTTAGCTTGAGAAAATTCTCACTCATCCAGCCTTTTATGCTGGACAAACAGGTCAACAACGGGTCTAGAGCACAGGCCTCGTCTGGAGCTACGGAGAGGTAAAGCTGGGTATCATCAGCATATAAATGGAAGTTAACTCTATGATTGGTAATAAGTCCACCCAGCGGCAGTAAATACAGGGAGAACAATAAAGGGCCAAGAATGGATCCCTGCGGGATACCAGAACAGATGGTGTGTTTGTCGGAATCATAATTCGCTAGATTGACAGAGTAGCTTCTACCTGTTAAGTAGGAATGAAACCAGGACAAGGCCGTGCCTGACAGACCTATCCAATACTCGAGGCGGTGCATTAGAATTGTGTGGTCAATTGTGTCAAACGCAGCCGTTAAATCTAGGAGTAGGAGAACGGATACCTCTTTATTGTCTGCAGACACCCTAAGGTCGTTAATTACCTTTACAAGTGCTGTCTCAGTGCTATGGCCCCTCCGGAAACCAGATTGGAATTTGTTATGGACCCTATTTTTCTGTAAAAATGCATCCAGTTGATAAAAAAATTTCTTTTCTAAGACCTTGCCCAAAAAAGGGAGATTAGAGATAGGTCTATACCCAGATAGCAAAAGGTGTTAATTCAATGTTGATTTATGGTCACAATGCTTGATTTTTGGTTAAGGTCGACGATTGATGTTGAATCACCCATTAACCGCTAAAGCAATTGACTAATGTTGAAAACATATCATTGAATCAATATTGTTTTGTGGTTGCATTTTAATGATTGAAATGCCAATATCTAATAAATGTTGAATCAACGTATGGCTGCTGCTCAACGTATGCTGTCGTCATTGTCTCATCACCCAGACTGCACTGCACTTGTGCCCCGCCTCCCAGAATGCACCTGTGCGGCAGCTTCCTGGCAGCTAGCTACCTCATGTCTCCATTGTCTCTCTGCATGGTGAGTACTGCATGGCAATAATGTCGATTATGTTGTATGTTGTATGTTGTATGTTGTATGTATGCTTTCGATTGCAAACGCCAGTGGAGTAGTGCCGTGTTCGTTTTTACATGGTAGAGAATATTATATTAACCGTTATGCATGCCTGCTAGCTGAAGCTAATTTAGCTAGTAGCGTTAGCAGTTAGCTATAATGTTTCTTGATTTTGGTGTTTAGTGATATCCACCTGTTGCATATAAGAATATAAGAGGCCAGGTATCAACGTTAGCTCCCGGAACGATAGCCAGTTAGTTAGCACCAGCCAGGTATCAACGTTAGCTCCCGGAACGATAGCCAGTCAGCCAGCACCAGCCAGGTATCAACGTTAGCTCCCGGCTAACTGGCTATCGTTCCGGGAGCTAACGTTGATACCTGGCAACATTGAATTAACGTTTTTAAAATCAAACGTTTTCAAGTATTATTATCACTACTATGTCACAAATACATGTAGAATGTAAAACGTTAGGTTGGCAATAGTTTAGCAATAGGTTAAAAGTGAGTTTATATCATTTTAAGTTATTTTTTCAACTCGCGTTTTTGACCCGGAAGCGGAAATGAAAATGTTGAACGATCAGAATTGGAATCTTTTTGCGGCCATTTTCAAGAGGACCTCGCTAGCTATCTGCCAGTGTTGAAATTTCACCAAACTACACTTCCTGTGGTCCGCTATGGTCGTTCAAAGTTCGGCGTTCTGAATGAAACATATCAATAATTGTTATGATTCGCGATAATAAGCTGCAAAAGGTAACGTTTTTGACAAATATTGAAACGCAGTCAGTTTCTCCACACTATTGTAATCATGTAGGAATAATTAGATCTGAAATTAGTTACAAAATGATTACACTGTGGGAGAAATAAAAAAGTACAGTCGATTACATTAAATATCAGTATATGTTATTATGCACGCTTGGTGATACTATATCCAAATTGAACTCGGCCATTTGAAAGATACTATATGTATATATATATAAATGTGCGAATTGGCTATAATAAGGTAATGTATAAGCATATATTCTATATTCTATAATAATATTTCAAATTGCATTGGTCCGGATGGGAGAATTCAGTACTGTATATACAAAACCTTCAATTTGATCATATTCCCTTTATTAATGTCCTTAGATCTTTTGTACACATGATCTCAAGAGGGTACTGAATGAGCTCAGTGGCAGTTTTTTAAGTTTGGTCATTATTATCATGGTTTTATTCACTGTCAAAGATGAAAAGAAAAATCATAATTCATATTTTCCTTTGTTTCATCAGAATTTAAGCAAGCCTAGTAATAGACACAATATTTCTGACACTGAGAATACATTCATTGAGGTCCATAGATGTTCCTAGATACCAAGAATATGCAAATAGCCCTTGTAGAAGTGGAGCAATATTCCATTTACCTAGGTATACATTTTTACTGATTTTCACCTGGGGTGGAACAGGTTAAACTGTTAAATGGTCACTTTAAAACTAATATAAGAAATTAATGTATAGTGGTATATTTATGAGGGGAAAGCATATTTGCAACAACTTTTAACATTTATACAGGTAGGTTATTGATAACTAATTCTGTTATGAGTGTCATATTACAGTGACATTCATACAGTATCCTTTGATTTCACATAATTTAATTATTATTTCACAATAAAATGCTGTAATCAAAATCCTCTGTAATATCACATCAGATTTTGTAATCTCACAATAACATAGCAATATTTCACATGAAATAATAGTAATCAAAATCGAAAGACCATTTGCATATTATTGGTATCTAGGGACATCTATGGACCTCAGGGAATGTATTCACATTGTCAGAAATATTGTGTCTATTGCTTATTTTTATAACGTGATTTTTTTCTGTGGCTTATCTAAATACTAATTTGATGCTATGACTATGTTTATATCGCTATATGCTTCATCTCCCCTTTAAGCTTAGGCACTCTTTCGAAGTTGGTTAAGGTTAGAGTTTGTCTTAGAGCATGGCGATAGAACGCCAGGTAGTTTGCAGGCTGTTTGGCGTGCCACTGGTCCTGCTAATGTTGAATGAATGAATGAAAACTTTATTTAACAGATTGCAGAAGGGGTACAATACAGTATGGCTCAATACACACAATTGTTAAGGGGATGCAGACCAGAGAAAGACGTTTTTGTCTCGTTTACATCAGGGTCCCCCATTTTCAATTCATAGTGACATTTATGACATACACATGATGACATTTATGTCTCCCCCCTTTTTTCTTTCTTTTTCCAGAATCACGTACCAGTTTCAAGAAGCCGCACGTTGCAGCAATTGAAGCAAAGACCTGTTCTAGCCAAGTAAATACCACAATTTATGTACCATTACATTGACTATATAGTTAGAAGTTTGGTTATATGCATGGTATTTTCTAATGAACAATATAACAATAATATAATAATGGACTCTCTTGATATTGATCAAAATGTAGAATTATGCAAGCGTTTCACCCTGCACATTGCAATGCAGCACATTAATCAGGACCCTCCCCCCTTTTTTCTTTCTTTTTCCAGAATCACGTACCAGTTTCAAGAAGCCGCACGTTGCAGCAATTGAAGCAAAGACCTGTTCTAGCCAAGTAAATAGCACAATTTATGTACCATTACATTGACTATATAGTTAGACGTTTGGTTATATGCATGGTATTTTCTAATGAACAATATAACAATAATATAATAATGGACTCTCTTGATATTGATCAAAATGTAGAATTATGCAAGTGTTTCACCCTGCACATTGCAATGCAGCACATTAATCAGGACCCTCCCCCCTTTTTTCTTTCTTTTTCCAGAATCACGTACCAGTTTCAAGAAGCCGCACGTTGCAGCAATTGAAGCAAAGACCTGTTCTAGCCAAGTAAATACCACAATTTATGTACCATTACATTGATTACAGCACCTCATCACTATGTCATCTTATTATCGGGCTAAAAGACGTAGAGTCAACAAATTACTGAGAGAGACAGAGCAGGCTATCCTCACTGATTATAAGTTAATTGTTGCTGCTAATTCAAGGACAAACCATCACTCTTTAGAGAACTACAACACCCCATCTGGTGTTTCACAGCGTAGACAGATGGCCGGCGATGACGGGCAACTTATGAAAGGCAAGTCTATTGGACATGGTGTAATTCCTCGTGTGATTTGCTGCTTATTTTTATTTCTCACTTAATGATTTTAACTCTTCTTCTGAAGACCTTACCATCCAGAAGAATAATTCAATGCTGGCTGAATTACTTGTCGTGGTGAAGGATCTATCGAGAGATGTGCAGTTCATCAAGACCGAGTTGGCTGAGGGCAACATATCTGGTGGGACCAGGGGACACGGCGTGGCCACCACAACCACTATGCTCCCCTTCCAGCTGCCAATCGCCAGTGAACAAGACTTCAATGAGGCAGAATCATTACTGATGGAGCAATCAGTCCGTCAAAAGATGGTAATTTATTGAACTGCATTCATTTATCAAATGTAGATCGTTTCAGTGTGGTCTTGTTCAGGGGAAAATGTGTTTAGCACTTTCTAGTTCAAAACGTGTTAGAGCTTGTATATCTGCTATTTATGAAACGTTTTGAAATTGTTCAAATATACCGTTTACATATGGACAGGAGGGTTAATGTGGTTAAACCTAATGACTGGCATGGGCTGGAATATCAGTGCATGCATAAAGTGTGTGTATAAACAACTTGGTTGCTCTGTGTTCATAAAATAAACGTTATGCTGTTTCTAACGCAGGGCCTTCATTTTCTTCTCTCTGATTTAGATTTCTCGCCTGGCTTTATAGGAGGCACCAATTCAGAGAACCTGATCAGACTGATGTTGAAAACTGCTATGACCAACGCCCTGGCCAGTGGGTTCAACTGGGCTGGAAAGAAAGACAAGCGTTGTTCAGAAAGCAAGAAGCCATTCAAGCACACCACACTACAAGCCTGCATGTTTGGTGAGCTTCCTCCCCTGCAAACTACTTCATAGGTTAAGTTTAGGTAGTGAGGTGGTGATGCTGGTGATGCTGGTGATTCAGAATATAATTATGCTGTTGCAAAAACTTAAAAAAAAAGTGGTATGTTGGAATAAAGTGATGAAAGTGCAACCTATAAGAAATGGACAACGTAATTGAGCTTTAGAGGTGCATGGATACACATTGTATTGCCTAGATGGTGTCAGGCTAGGCGATTGCTTAATTCTCTTTCCTGTCCAGTCGAACAGGATGCTGACTGTAGCTTGTTACTGTAGACCTACAGAGTGAGTAATTGAGTGATTAAAAAAAATCGCACTCGTGTGAAGTGAGGGCCGGGTGCTCTTATCATCGTACATCATCTCACCCACCTCTCTTCCTCCCTTTTTTATTTTTGTGTCTATCAGCTGCTGCTCGACAGTTTGACCCCAAGCTGACCGACCAGGACTACAGCGAAACTGTCAAGAAGTGGCTTCGTTATGCGCCAGACCGGGAGGGAGGCATCTCAAGGAACCGAAGTGACCCAAACTTAAGTCAAGCGAACCAGAGTCAAACTTAGGGTACCCCAGCACAGCACAGCACACACACACTGTTTCCCTGGTTCATACAGTACAAGGAATTACCCTGGCATCTACTTGAATGACTTATGCTGCTTCAGCCTGTTCTTGGAACCGAAGTGACCCAAACTTAATTGTCAAGCGAACCAGAGTCAAACTTAGGGTACCCCAGCACAGCACAGCTACCCCAGCACAGCACAGCACACACTGTTTCCCTGGTTCATACAGTACAAGGAATTACCCTGATGGACACTGTTCTTCCATGGACGGCATCTACTTGAATATGCTGCTTCAGCCTGTTCTTGGAACCGAAGTGACCCAAACTTAATTGTCATGCGAACCAGAGTCAAACTTGGGGTACCCCAGCACACTGTTTCCCTGGTTCATACAGTACAAGGAATTACCCTGGACACTGTTCTTCCATGGACGGCATCTACTTGAATGACTTATGCTTCAGCCTGTTCTTGCAGTGTTTATTTTTTTTATTTTTAATTTTAACCTTTATTTACCCAGGGTAGGTTCGCTGAGCACAGATGCTCTTTTTCAGCTACGCCCTGCTTCACATTCACAGAGTTCCATTCACACCTGGGAGCTGCCCAGGCCTAACAAAATTAATAGTTGGTTTCAGGTTGCCGACCGACCCTGCCGATTTAGGTGCGACCCAATATATTTTATGAATTTTTAGAAAAAAAACGTTTTTTTTTTTTTTTTTTTTTTAATAAAGTTTCATAGAAATCTTAGTCAAACATTTAGTATTATGGATATTAAACATGCTGGCAGAGTACATGCATCCATGTTGTTGTGAACATTTTAATTAAATAAAGAAATTCCCTATCCATAGTCGCCGTGGGAAAGAATAAAATAAAAAAATAAAATAAAATAAATTCCCTACCTACCCATGGCCAAACTGACAACCAACCTGAAACCAACTATTAATTTTGTTAGGCCCGAGTACAACCACAGTCTGACACTGTTGGCCACTGAGCAACTCCACTGGAGCAGTTGGGGGTTTAGTGCCTTGCTCAAGGGCACTTCAGCGGTTGGTGTTAAGGGTATGGGAGAGAGTTATATGGGAGAGAGTTATAGAAACATTAGGGGTGTAACGGTACACAAAATCCACGGTTCGGTACGTACCTCGGTTTTGAAGACACGGTTCGGTATTATTTTCGGTACAGTGGGGGGGGGGGGGGGGGGGGTAATCCAAAAAAAATTGCTTTTCATTTATCTATTTATTTAACTGTATTAAACAATATAAAACGAATTGGCCATAATTGACTGAGCAAACTAATGCTTACTGCTGTAACCTACTAATAACACTTAAGTAAATCTGAAGATTATTATATAGCAGATGCCTTGGAGGATAAGTCGTGGACAACTGTAGATCATCTAAGCTCCACTGTGTTTAAATTCAAATCCTATGCCATTGTTTATATTTAACCCTTGTGTCTGAAAACTAAAGTATTATACTCTTATTAGGGGACTAAATTGAAAAACTCCATAAAAAGATTATGTTGAAATAATTTCCCACTTTCTTTTCCATAAATATTTTATTCAACTTCAGCCCTGATCATAACAATTTTTTATATTATTTTTGTAATGAAATACTCCCACTTTTCTGAAAAGAGTTGTTAAATATGACAAAAAAAAGAATATGTGGTGGTTATGATCGGGCTGAAGTGGAATAAACAATTTATGAAGAGTAAAAAAAAAAAAACAAGATAATTAAAAGATTATGCCACATATTATGTTGGCTCATCACTGCAAAGTTATCAAACAAATACGAATCTGATCAGACACAAGGGTTAAGTTGTTGTTCCCTTTCTAATTTCCTCAAACATCTAGTCTAGTTAATGTGATCAATATTATTTGACAATTGATGCTTTTTGTTGGACATTTCAGTCAGTAGTGAGCTCATACTTTGAGCTCATAAATTTATAGTTAAAATGATTGCAATCTTGTCTTCGTTGTGCATGAATGCGTGTGCTCACCACACACAATATGTGTGTCACTATTCTGGCAGTGGCTATATTGTTAATGAAAGCCTGTTATAAGGTCTGTTATTTGTTTTTTGTAAAAAGTTTTAGTCACTGGAAGTTCTGATACCCTAGAAAAAAATTAATTTTCATTTTAAAAGCCATGTTGTCATTTTTGTTCACACATTTTTGGAAATATGGTCATATAAGAATTTTATTATTATTTATTTAACAATAGTGTGTTAAACAGCAGGAAAAAAACATGTAATGTTATGATGTATACATATCAGCAGCAATATTTTAATGTAAAATGTACATTAATCAGTATTGATTCCTTAACTTTACAAGTTACAAGTAGATGTACACGTTACAAATGTACAAGTAGAGTACCATTTAGATTATGGTTGAATAAACATTGATGTCTAACATTGATTCAATATAAAATCAACTAAAATGTGCATGTAGATTACCATTTAGATTATGGTTGAATAAACATTGATGTCTAACATTGATTCAATATAAAATCAACTAAAATGTGCATGTATATTACCATTTAGATGATGGTTGAATCAACATTGATATAGTATCAGCTATGGTTGACACCTAACGTTGATTCAACGTTAGGGTCATAGACAACGATCTATATAATTTAGATGTCAGGCTTCAACATAGATTCAATATTTCTGCTGAACCCTATTTCAACGTTGATTCACTCATTTTTTGCTATCTGGGTAGTTACTCAACACAGAGGGATCAAGGTTGTGTTTCTTTAGTAAGGGCCTAACTACAGCCATTTTTAGTGAGTCTGGAAAGATGCCTGATTTGAGAGAGCTGTTTACAATTTTAAGGATATCTCCAACCACACTGTCTAAAATCTCTTTGAGGAAGGGGGTGGGAATGGCATCCAACGAACAGGAGGATGATGACATTTGCGATATGGTTTTGCGGAGTTCCTTTTCATCAATTTCACAGAACGATGCTAGACTTCCCCTGGAGCGATTTATCCTGTTGCATATAGCACCACTAGCGGCATTTGTAGTTTGAGAGTTTGTGCTAAGAGCATCACTCACAATACTAGCACGAATGTTAAGAATTTTATTATCAAAAAAGGATGCAAACTCATTACACTTATCTTTAGTGGCAGCGAGCGACTGCTTGTAGGACTGGGGGGGATTTAAAAGACATTCAATGGTGGAAAATAAAACTCTGGCATTTGTCTTATTCTCATTAATAATGCCTGAGAAATACGTCTGTCTTGCCAGACGCATGGCTTTGTTGTAGGCAACTGTAGATTGCTTTAAAGACTGTAGGTGGACAGTGAGCTTGGTTTTTCTCCAAACTCGCTCCACTCTACGAAATTCCCTCTTAAGTGAACGCATATGTTCGGTGATCCAGGGTGTTATTCTGGCTTTATGTCTCCTCTTGGTTTTCAAGGGAGCCACTTTGTCAAGAGCTGACCTTACTTTAAGACTAAAATGTTGAACCATATCATTTACTGAGGAAGATTCAGGTAGGGCGAGCGCACCTACCAGATGACTAGGGAACTCACTGGCTGCTGACGGGCTAAAGAAACGTTTTTTAATAGTATAGTCTGTACTGTTTTTCTCAAGATCAGGGACAGTCATACTAAAACATAGCAGATGGTGGTCAGATAGCTCCGGCCTTTCAATAATTTTGTCGACAGTGATTCTCATACCTCTAGAGATCACCAAGTCCAGGGTGTGGCCGTGTTTATGTGTTGGGCCGACAACATGCTGAATAAAATCAAAAGAGTACAACAACTGTAGGAAGTCCACAGCTTCAGTATCTGATACATTCTCCACATGAAGGTTTCCGTCGCCTGTTATCAGGGTTCTGTCATAGTTAGTGGAACAGATAGATAGAAGTTCAGCTATTTCTGTTAAAAATAAGGTTTTACTGAGCTTTGGAGGACGATAAATAGTAATTATTAGCACAGGGGATTTACTCTCAAGTATGGTGGCCTGGTATTCAAATGATGAATATTTGCCAAGAATCAGAAGTTTACATTTTAAAGTGTCTGAGAAAATATTTGCCAGTCCACCTCCTTTCTTGCCCTCACGTATTGAGTGCACAAAACTATAGCCCGCGGGGCAGGCAGCGGCCAAAGTTACCGCTCCATCAGAGCCAAGCCATGTCTCTGTTAGAAAGATAATATCTACCTGTTCGAGTCCAGCTCACAGCTCCGGGGTTGTCACCAGCTTGGCTGGCCGTCTGCACTAATACAATTGGCTGTATTAGAGGGTGGGAGAAGCTGGCGGGGTGGGTCCGGGTCGTTGTAAACAGCGACTCCTACAGTTCGGTCGGGGCGCCTGCTAAGCGCGGATAGGACTTGTGGGGGATAGTGTGATCCTCTCACACGCTACGCCCTCTCGATGAGAATCCGCGCTGCCAGGTGAAAAGAAGCGGTGATTGGATGGACGTGTGTCGGAGGAAGCACGTGGTAGCCTCCACTCTCCCAGATGATCTGACTGTGGGGGGTAAGTGCGCAGCGACCAGGAAGGGACTGGGAATTGGCATACGACTAACATTGGGATGGGAGAAAATCTGAGGAAAATGGAGGGGGAAAAAGACAAAAAAAAAAAAAAAAAGAAAAGATAATATCTAATTTCTCATCGCAAATGATGTCACTAACCGATGAGGACTTGTAGAGAAGTGACCTAATGTTAAATAGGGCCATCTTTATCCCATGAAGAAAAAGTGGTGTGGAATCTGACTCACGTGATAAAGAAATAGAAGACTGTAAAGTGACCGATATTAAGTTGGGGTGATTTACAGTATGCCAATGTGTTGGGTAATGATCATGAACCATATCAGAAATCATGACTTCTATATTAAAAGTAATAGGTGGTAGAGGGAGATCAGACAGAGTAAAACCAGACAACATAATAACAGACGTGTTGGTGAAGGAGTGTTCAGCAGGACCCATAATAGGATGCTCCTCAAAATGACCAGGAGAAGATTCTAGTGCAGAGTCATGCTGAGGTGTATATCAATCTGAGTTAAAAGCAATGTACTGGATATAATTCCGTGTAAGCTGTTGAATGCCTTTTAGACTGGGATGCAGGCCATCCAGTTTATAGAGGTCATTTCTGGTCCAAAAGTAATCAAAGTTACTAATAAATCCATGTGCTGTTGCAGTACAAAATGATTTTAGCCATTCGTGGAGGCTAAAAATATGACTAAAATGTTCTGAACCTTTTGAGGGAGCTGGGATAGGACCAGAGAACACACAGGTTCTACCCAGGCTCTGTATCGTCATTGCAAGAGAATCCAGCTTGTCACGGAGATCAACAGATTGACCACACATGACATTATTAGTACCAACATGGATAATCAGTGTGTGAGCTGAGGGATGGAGGTCAGTTAGCACTGGAATCAATTCTGTAATATCAGAAACCTTACTGCCTGGGAGACAGAAAGTGACAGCACCTGGAAGTTCAACAGATCTGACAATGGAGTCGCCAATGATCAGAATTTCAGGTTGGCCATTCCTGCAGCCCCCCGTGTAAACAGAGAGTTTGGGGTGAAGAAGAGCCTGACTGTTAGCTACACCAGCCACCAGGGCGGTGTCTGGAGCAGTAGTTGTATGCGGTTCACCTGGGCAGGAAGACGGCCGCGAATCATCACAGGTGATGTCATCATCGCTGGCCACAGTGTCCAGAGGTGTGTTGTGTTGATGAGAGGAACGTTGAAGGCCGGCAGGAGAGATCCCAGAGTGGAAGACAACAGGAGGAGAGCAGCACCAACGGCGCTTCCCGATGGACACAGGGGACGTCGGGGAAAACCGTCTCTTCCTCACCGAGCTGGAGAAGTTCGCTCCAGAGTAACCCACTGCAGGCTGCTCCAAAAAAGCCGGACAGACAGTCGACGCGCCTGTGGAAGCTAGCTCTGTTAGCCCTTCAAGTGGAGCATACTGGTTGTATAGCAGAAATGGGTCATCATCCACGACTGGAGAGAACAGGGGGAGCGATACCCTCCTCCCTTTACCCTGCTTTACTACACGCGACCATGGAAGAGGAAGCGCAGTAGAAGAAGGGTTTTCCAGGAGATCCAACCGGGAGACGAGCAGAGCCTTTTGCTGGATGATGTCGTCCAGGAGGCACGCAATAGTACGGAGACCGCGCCTGAGACTGGATAACTCTGTTTCCACTGTGGTGAGTGTTGACATCTTGTAAAATAGCTTTTCATTCTCACCGTATACAACAGTGTACACGACGGTCCAAAAGCTATCCTAGCCACCAGGCTAAAGGCAAGCCTAGCTAGGCTAGCAAGAGCCGGTAGTGTTTAGCTGTAGCTTTGACAACCACAACAAGCCCCGCTAGTTTCGATCACGACAAGTCGGAGTCACATAAAACCAGTAAAACGATAAAAGCAATAAAGTCACAATGATCAGTTAAGATCAATGGCTAAAATGTTAAAAAAAAAAAAAAAAAAACGTAAAAGAAAACAGCCAAGGAAGTTTGGAAGACACAGAGCCTCTCAAAACACGTCCGTTCACGTTTGACATTTTTATTTTTGAGCTCTTCCAGACATTTAAATCATTGACATTTAAGTACACAGTGTGATGCGGCCTACGGGTGAAGCTAATGGTTGCTAACCACAGTTCACAGGGGTACCCCATAAACAATACATGCCGGCATTAGTTCAGGACTTCTGTTAGGTACTGTGGGCCCACCTTTTCATTTATTTTGAGTGTAATAACGTGTATGGCCATGCCTCTTAATTTCCCGTCTCGTTCAAACTGTTTCTTCCTGGGGTCGAAGGTATAAGTGCTATATATGTTATTATTCTAATTATTAGTAATTAGGAATAATGATAGTGTATGCCATTTGACTCATTGCCAGTAGTACTTGTCACTGCCCAGTATAAGTAATACTAAACAAACTAAGACGGGAATTGTTGTGTGTGCGTGTCCGTTATTGAGTCTAACCCTAACCCTTTTGATGCGGGTAATATTATTATTATTTGACCCTTTCTCCTTCCAGTCATTAAGGTCTCTAGTGGTCGTCGAGGGAGGGTACTGCTTGCGGGGGGAACTAATCTATTTATGCATATCAGTCACTAGGTGTGGGAGGGCCCACGGAGGTATTCAGGGAAGTGAGAGCGAGTTGGGGAGTACTGCTGACCGCCCCGGAGAGGCGAGGAAGACCAGAGTACCAAACCAGGTTGGTAAATCCCGGGCCCCATTCACTCCCACTACCGGGTCATGGTTCATGGTTGCAGCACTCTGAATACAGCCTGAATAGAGAATATTACGGCAAGCATTGCAAAGAAAATAAATGTTAAGGATTGTGAAATAGAGATTCTAATAGGGGAGGTGGAAGCCAAACAAAACATATTGTTTGGTGGACACAGTGTCAGTACAGGTGCATTACCAATGGCAGAATGGTAGAATATTATATTTTACAATATGAATATTACATACAGTAGCTCAGGAGGTGCGGAGCATGGCAGTGCCCAGTCAGGAGGTGCGAAGCTCAATGACAATATATGAACCATGATCGATTGATAGATTTTATTTATGGATATAGAATCAATATAAACTACGCCTGACTGAGGCATCAAACACTGCACCAGTTTAAGCCATAAACGGATGATGTAACCTACCATCCAGAATTTCAGAGTATTTTATTCATCAATTACACAGTGATTTAAAAATACCCTTTCATAATGTACATGTCCTATGAATTTGGATTCCTGCATCAAACAATGAGGCAGTTCTCTTTTGACTGTACAAAATTGTGCTATTGGTTTTCTGATTTAGACACAAACACCAGCACCAAGAACAGCTATTTCTTAGTAGCACAGCTTAATCATATTATCCATAAAATATATTAGCCTACACATACTGTAGCCTAAGTAATCATGTCATGCACAACAGTAAACACACTTTGAGCAATTACGCTGTCACATGCACTGTCCTGTCCACATTATTATTTATGAGAATCAATTTAAGGTAACATAATTCCTTTATTGATCCCCTTGGGAAAATTTTGGAAAAACAGTGCACAGCGTGAACGCAGTCCCCCACTACCAGAAATGAGGCAGTTGAGATTCCCACATTTGTGGAATTCACAGGGGTCAGCACAATGTGCAATGCTTAGCCTCACCCTGTGTGAGCCACCTTCTCGATCATGGTATCTCCGCAAGTAGGCCATTGTTTGGCACTAACAGATCCAATTCCTGATTGGACCGTGCAACACATTTGAGGGGTTTTGAAATATCATATATGGAGGATGGAGGTAGGTGAGTTCCAATTGTTGTAGGCAATCACAGAGAGGGAGAAGGTATACTCTTGAACAGGTTCGACTTTAATAGTAAAGAACACGAAGAGTAATACTAGGATACTATGCCAAGGCAAGGGAAAGAGAGAATAGATAATGGAGCTTAGTGGTGGTCCAGAACTGGAACCGGCCTATAGTGAAGACCTGACGAATGACAAGCAGAGGAAAGGAATGTTACATAGCCACCAAATACCAACATTCCACACACACCCTGTGACAGCCAATCAGAAGCCAACCCCTAAGTGACAGCACTAAATGACAGGGAAAAACAAGTGACAGCAATCAAGTGACAGATGACAGAGAAGGTAGGTGGTTCCCGACCGTAGTCAAGAACCAGAATCGTAATATATATATTGGTCCTCCTTCTCTAAACGTGTCCATATAAATATCTCATTAATGATACAGCAGATATTGGGCCTCATTCACAGAGCGATATAAGAACAGATTTCCTCCTATTTTCTTCTTACCTGGGATTCAGCAATATTTTCTTATTTTTGCTTTTCTCTTAGGCAAGACCAAATTATAAGAGTGGTTGAGAGCACTCTTACCCAGATAAGAAACTCTTACCCAGATGAGAATTTCTTATTAAAGCGTACCATTAGTCAATTGCCCCCAAATACGACTTTTCAATAATAATAATAATAATATTATTATTATAACTTATTACGTGCGTTCTGCTTCTGAAATGGATTATATATTGCCTTTAGAACAGTTAGATGCTCTGGCCGCCCAGGCCGTACGCATATAACACATATTTAGAGATCGTCTAGATCAGTGGTTCCCAAACTTCTTGTTTATGTGGACCACTAGATTGTTATCAAGAACATTTGCGGACCACCTCGTATGCAAACAGTAAAAATAAATAAATAACTGACTTTGACCCGCGTCGTACGCACTGCGTTCTGTTGTTGCATAGCGGAGAGAGAGAGAGAGAGAGAGAGAGAGATAGAGAGAGAGAGAGAGAGAGAGAGAGAGAGAGAGAGAGAGAGAGAGAGAGAGAGAGAGAGAGAGAGAGAGAGAGAGAGAGAGAGAGAGAGAGAGAGAGAGAGAGAGAGAGAGAGAGAGAGAGAGAGAGAGAGGTCATTATGTGTCATTCAGTCTAACTTGGAGCATGCACTGGATTTAATCTATGCACACTGCCAGATGAGTGGCTGCTTAACCGTTTCAGATTACCAAGAGCGGTCCTTTTAGATGTATACAATCTAACAGAACACACGCCAGTCAAATCCTGTGCCTCCACACCTACAAGTTCTGAGCGCACTCTGGGTTTTAGCCACAGGAACCTTTCAGAGAGAGATGACAGGTGACAGGTCCGGTATTTCCCAACCTACTGTGCGATTGGCTCTCGACAAACCTTGTTTAGTATTGACAAAGCCTACTTTGCTGGAACGATTAATTTTGCATGTATAGTATACGTGCTAAATTAATCATTCCAGCAAAGCATCTTACAGTACGTGTGTATGTGTATGCACTCGTCGTGCACTGAGACTGCCTTGCTAAGCCTTTATTTATTTATATGTATTTATTCAAATGAATTGAGCGAGAACTCACATTTGAGTTTAAGAATGAGTGGGATTCATCATTCAACACACCTGGGTAAAAATTATTTAGACGTTAAGAACGGGTTGATGAATGCAGTGGTGGCTTTTCTTATTTTTTAACAGATGGTTAAGAAAAAATATAAGAAAAATAATAAGATAGTATTGGTGAATGAGGCCCATTGTGAGGATACTGGGATACTGTATACTGTATACACACATGCACACGCTCCATAGCGCAAGAGAAAATTGCGACTCCAAATCATCACCCCCACCCTCATCCACTGGCTCCCCATCAAATCATGCATCACCTACAATACCCTCATGCTCACTTACAAATCCCTCCACGCTCTGGCACCTCAGTATACCTCACTGACCTCCTCCACCCCTACACTCAGTCACGGTCCCTGCGATCCACAGACACTGGTCAGCTCTTCATTCCCCGAACCAGACTACAGACCTTTGGGGACAGAGCTTCCAGTATGGCAGCTCCCACCCTGTGGAACTCCATCCCCGCAGAACTCCGCAACGCCCCAACTTTGGACTCATTAAAAAAACTCCTCAAAATCCACCTCTTCAATTTGGCCTTTAACCCCTAATTTCTCACTTTGTATGTTGTGTCTGTCCACTATGTTTGTTACTTTTGTTATTTCTTTCCCCCTATGTAAAGTGACCTTGGGTCTTCTGAAAAGCGCTATATAAAACAAAGTTATTATTATTATTATTATTATTATTATTATTATTATTATTATTATTATTATTATTATTATTATTATTATTATTATTATTATTATTATTATTATTATTATTATTATTATTATTATTATCATATAATCTCCAAAAATGTGATTAGATTAGATTCAAATGTATTGTCATTTTACAGAACAAGTACAATACAACATCCAACCAAAGTGCAAATGTAACAGTAAGTTGCAACAGTAATATACAATCAAGCCATTTCTACTGGCGCTTAGATGTGCGCAAGCAATGTAAGAAATAAATAAAACCAACAATAAATAAAATCATAAGAACAAGACAGTATATGGATTATTAACCTCTTAAATCTGAACCCTATTTTCTGAAAATTCGCCTAAAAATACATACCTAAGTAAATAGAAGATTACTCCACTTCTACAATGTATTCCCAGTGTCAACTATATTGTGTCTGTTAGTAGGCTTGAGGCTACTAGGCTACTGTAAGTACAGTTACTTGTTTATAATGTAAATTTCTCCACCATTTCGCTTCAGATTGCAATGCTTTTTGCTAGACGTTCACAGAAAGGTAGAGAAACGAACTGTGTTCTAATTTATGGCAATAACGTTCAACTTTGTTCCACCCGTGAGATATGATCCCGAAAATAAAGAGGGAAAAAAATACTGAAAAAGAAGTCAGATGATTGACAGGGGCGGGTGTGAGCTGGGAAGTGTAGTTCTTTGAAATCCATCAAATGCCCTGGGTCTCTCAAAAGACTACACTCAAGTTAGGTTGCGCCAAATCCTTGTGTCAATCCTCGCCATTTTCCGACTCGATGCCCTGAGATTTCTATAAATTAATATTTCACTAATAACACTTAAAATCATTGGTAAACAAACGTAGTGCTGAAAATATACACTTTGACTGCTGTTTTGACAGGGTTAAGGTATTGGCTACATTTGAAAAGAAAACGCAACATTTATTCATACATTCTGTAGATATGGATTTATGGCGTGATGTCATTCTCATACAGGTACTGGACCGCTCGGGCTTAAGAGGTTAATTCCACGGATATCTGTCATATTGAAGTGATGGCAATACCCAAGGACTTGTCCCAAAGAAGGCTCTTCCAAACTCGGGTGCATGCCAATACATCTAGACATATTTATTATCAATATAATTATTTAATTCCACGGATGTCTGTAGAGCCATGTCAAGAGCAAATCGTGCAGTCGTTAAGTATTGACATTACTAAATGAGATGTCATGCTGATATGTCATGTTCTACAGTAGGACTTATTACTATAATACTGTTCGATTCTGATGGTTCAAAGGCGGCTTCTGTCACATTATGCAAAACACGCCCCTTTTAGTTTGATTAATTGTAGCCATGCCCCCTTTTGGAGCCCTCTGATTGGTCGAGAGGTTTAAGCGGGCGGGACTTAGGGGTATGTCATACCTTATAAGGGCATATAGAAAGTTTGATGGATTGTAACCACGCCCCCTTTTTAACATTTTTAACATTTGTTAGGATCAAATCATATTTGTAAGGTCCTACTATACATTAATGCCCCTTGGGTCATACACATCTTCTTTAAACAATTCAAGAAGAAGTACCACAATAAATCATAAATAAACCATAAAATACCATAAAGTCCACCAAATTTAAAATTAATTAATGCAACACAGTCATACATATCCTTGCAAAGGTATGGAAAAACCTATCGATAGGACGAAATTGCACCTCGGATCCTTCTTAGACGATGCAACAGTCTTGCACTAAAAACAGTCAAACAGTTACAATAAAGCATACCAACACATTTGCTATGTATAGAAAAAGGTGTAATTCCCATAGCAGGAGTCGAACCCGCACCTCCCTGTTGAAACCAGGGCATCCTTACCGCTAGACCATATGGGATTTGCATGTGGTATACTGTACAGAACCTGTATACACTCCGACAGGGCTCCGGGGGTCGGATATTTATCTTTCTGTACAAGTTTTTTAAGTGAAATATATTAGTAGAACTCTTTTTACATCATTCTATATAAGACTTGTAGATATATAAGAACATCTTATAGAACATAAGACATGTTTTGATATTATAAATGAAATGCCTCATTGTTTTAAGGTGTTTCATACAAAATATAATCGATCCACTATACCCCTGGATTCACTATACAATGAATCAGTGCAGATATTATACATTATTTTTTCACAAACAGCATATTTATTGTGTGAATGAAGCAAATCGTTCATGTAGAAATAAGACAAGTCAACAATAGACCTATCAACAAGACCATCACTGAAACAATATGAATTGTTTTTGTTAGTAGCCTATGTAAAACCCTGCATAGTGCAGGGAACTTGACCCACGCATTTAACTCAAACTGAGTACATTTGGATAATTGAATGTGAATAATATATTCCTATCTCTGACTTCACAAGTCTGTTCAGGGTTAATGATGTTACTGAATGTATCCTGGATACATTCCTATCTGTGAACACTATAATCACGGTAAAACCTAACATTGTATTATTTTCATGGTTATAATGAATAAAAATACATCTTTGCTTTAAGATGTTTCATGCTAAATGGTTCTTAAAGTGAATTTCCTTCAATCATCGGGACAAAGATCAAACAACCTCGCCGGTAATACTCTGTATTTAGCTTTTTTCTGCAAAAAATTGTGAATTATAATATTGTATCAACAACTCTAATAATGGCTTTATGTTACTTTCATACATGTTAGCCATACTATACACTCACTATGGTGAGTGAGTTAAAATGTATTTGCCTTAGAATTATCATCTTTGAGCTGTTTGAATATTTCCTATCGTGAGTAGGATTTAATGCATATCGAAATATTGAGAGCATAAAACTCAGGGGGGCTAAAAAACTAGACACTGTTCTGCAAAGTAATTCAGAAATGTGCTATTTGTTTACCTTAGATCAGGTTAAAGAAAATACCTTTGGGGCTTGATCGTACTAAAACTTGTAAAAATACATCTGTATTGTTTTTACCTTATCATTATGCAAACAGGTTAAAAAACTATGTTGACATGTCTGTTTTTAAGTGTATCGGTCAGTTTCATGGTTTTAGATGTTTATAATTTATGTGTATCCTTGACACTCAACCAATAAACAACAAATTCAGAATTCACTAGGATTATGTGATATCATGTTTTTACCAAAGTACATGTTTTTCATATAACAAAGATATAAATACAAACTGTCTAGTAGATACAAAGATGTATGCCTTGCATTGTTTAGAATAATGCTGTTTGCAAATAGTCTGTTTTACTTATGTAACACGTTAGAGTTGAAATTCATGCATGACAATTGGTAAACCTTTTTACGAGGTAGTCATTTGAGATCATAGATCCCCTCTTTTAGCTAGACCTGGTCAAAATGACAGATAAAACATAACCAAACACCTAAAAATACACAAAAAGCAGATTGATAAAAAATGTATACAGGTAAACGAGCCTAATCACTGTAATTACAACATCAAACTGCTTGTCTTACAAAATAGGGATGTGTCATGGGGGTGATATATCTCAACCCTTGACTAAAATAGCATTATCCTTCTGACTATTGATTAAATCTACTAAAAATCGACCTGTTTCATGATTTTAGATGTCTATTTCAAGTGTATCATTGATACTCAGCCTATAAAAAAAGAATTCAGAATTCAATAGGATTATGTGTTATCACATAACGAGCAATAACACTATGCAACCTTCAAATGCACTCACAACACACACATCCAAACGCACACACTCACTTTAAACAAACAACACATTGCAGCACCCATTCTCCACATTTTAGAACACCTAAACACACTTTATATTTATTGGTAATGAATTTGCACTACAACCCATACCTGTGTACACCTTACTGTAAATTATGCCTAAATTGTACCTCACCCCCAATTCTGCTTTGTACTATATATTATTGTATATTAGTATTGCATAGTATATTGTATGGTAACTCAGTTACTTCTATTCTGCACCGATCATTGTACATATGTATATACTGAACATTGTGGCTACGTGACTTCTATTTTTACTTATAGTTTTAGATGCTAAACTATTTTATTTCATAAAATAACAGAAAGCGTAGCAGAAAGAAACATTTTGTATAAAAGTATTCTGTACTTCTGTATGAAGTTCTATGAAGTTTTTACATGCACCAAAGTACATTTACCATAGTTTCTGCTAAATATCCTGCAATATGTTTTCAGGTGACAATTATATAATTGCATATTGTCTACATTAGCTACAAAGATTTTGTAATACACTGTTTAGAAGAATACTATTTGCAAATATTATGGCTGAATTACTCGAGTGTAGCATATTAGAAGTGCATTCTTGCATGACAATTGGTAGACCTTTTTACCATGTATTCATTTGCGATCATTGACCCCTCTTTTAGCTAGACCAGGGCCCTCATTCATCAACGTGTTCTACGCACAGATTTGTGCTTACCCTGTGCGTACGATCATTTCTAAGCAAAGAGTGGGATTCATAAATTTCAACTTGAACTTGACTCCGTGCTTACGTCTACGCACAGGTCAGACCTGGCGTACCTGGCGCCCAGTGGTAGAATATATTATTACAACAAGGAAATGAGCTTCTGTGCATAATAACACTGGCATGTTCTGTACGAACCGTAGTTCATTATAGTTCATTGTAAAATAGCAACAGTAGTGTAATTATGGTCAAAACCCTATAAATAGCATTTGGAATAATAGATCTTTCTCTCAGAATGAATGCAGCATGGTTTATATAGCGTTATCGGAATATGCGGGGTGTAGGCTACTGACTGACTGCGCTCCGCGTAGCTTGATTGATTGATTGATTGAAAAGTTTATTAACAGATTGCAGAATGGGTACAGTACAGTACAGCTCAGTACATACAATTGTTAATTGGGGATGCAGACCAGAGAAAGACTTTCGTCTTGTTTACATCAGGGTCCCCCATTTTCAATTCATCATAAATCATAAAGCTCAACTCGTTATTATTTTGCGCAGACCGCAGAAACACAGGAACGTTTTGATTATATTTAAAAGGCTTTACGTTAAACGAAACAAGTGGAATTTCGAAGCTGTAAGCAGAATACAAGTCATATGAATATAGTGTTCTTCCCCCTTTTTACGGTATAAGAAAGAATAGAAAACGCATTGCAATGACACCAGATAGTGGACAGACTATGATGGGATTCAAGTTCATGTATTGAAAGGCAGGCTACATCATACATGCAGTGAGATTCATTGTTCTTGTATATGCTCTCGTATTATTGTTTATATAGGCTACCCAATACCGACATCAAAATAGATTGTAGTATGCCTCTAGAAATCATATGCAGCAGGTAGAAAATTGACGGGAGATCCATCGCGATTTGGAATAAAATTGAGGAGAACTTTAATCCCTGGGTATTAATCAAACAACACGGGAAAAGGCAGTCATATTCCAGCGCGGTATTTATTAGCCGACAACAAAATAGATGCCTCTAAAAATCATATAGCCAATCGAACACAACTAATAAAGTCATTCATATTACAGCACGGTTATAATGACACACAACCAATGCCAAACAGTGGTCAACGAACGGTCTTTATTAGTATTTTGAGCTGTCCAGGCAGAATTGCAGCAATGGTCTTAGGGAGCCGTTGATATCTGACATCACCGTTTACAAGTCCGCCTTTTATTTATCCCATAATACGCAATAGTGTCTTCTTGGTTCGACAGCAGTGAACAATCTTCGTGGAGTTTCTCAGAGTTCCGCTCGCGTCAGTCCATTATTTCACATCCCATGGGGGGTGTTTCCTCATTTTCATGACCATATATGGATAATCATGCACGAGCATTGACGGTAGAACAAAGTGGTATTCATCAACACGGAGGAGCATAGAGCCTGCGTACGCACGTGTGATGAATCCCGACTTCCCTGTGCGTACACTGGTTCTACATTCCGTGCTTACGTGTGGAAATAGAACATGTTCTACGCACACATTGATGAATGAGGGCCCTGGTTCCAATTGACAGCAACAACAAACACCTAAAAATACATATTTTTTTAACATTACATTTGAGGTGGAACAAACTATATTGAATGGGTTTTTGAAAGTCCTTTACAGACATAGCTAGCATAGAAGGTCTAGCTATCACATAAAGGCCTTTTCCCCATACTCTGTGCTATTTTCAGTGGTACTGAAAAATTGGGGGTGGTGAGGTTTGAACCGTGCTAAAAAGGGGAAGTTGACCTAAAAATGTAGGCAAGGCCAGATTAAGACTTCAGAGGCCCCTGGGCCAGATTCTTGTGGAGGCCCCCCCACGCACACGTGCACGCACGCACAGTGGCGTTTTTATATGTCACTTTAAAAAATATATAGAATACCGTAATTCCTCTAATAGTAACCCCGGCTTGTATTTGTTTCAACTGTAGTGGATACCAGGCTTGTATTAGGAGGAGGCATGTATAAGAGAGAGGCCTATATTTCAAATTTTCGTATCTCTTTTATTTTTTTTACTGCATGAATGAATTAATGAATGAATGAATGAATGAATGAATGAATGAATGAATGAATGAATGAATGAATGAATGAATGAATGAATGAATGAATGAATGAATGAATGAATGAATGAAAACGTTATTTAACAGATTGCAGAATGGGTACAATACAGTACGGCTCAATACACACAATTGTTAAGGCAGGGGATGCAGACCTGAGAAAGACGTTTGTCTTGTTTACATCAGGGTCCCCCATTTTCAATTCCTATAGACATTTATGACATACACAACATACATGACATTTATGGCATAGGGACATATAGGTATTTAGTACTAGTACTAGTGTGTAGTGTGGAGGCCCCTAGTTGCGTTATTTCTAAACCTAGCCGCATTTCTGGCAAGACGCTCTCTGATTGGCCGATGCCTGTTTCTACACTGGTTAAGCTTAGGCACTCTTTCGAAGTTGGTTAAGGTTAGAGTTTGTCTTAGAGCGTGACGGGCTGACGGCAAGTTCTTTCGACGGTTAAGCTTAGGCACTCTTTCGATGTTGGTTAAGGTTAGAGTTTGTCTTAGAGCATGGCGATAGAACGCCACGTAGTTTGCAGGCTGTTTGACGAGGAAATGGGCAAAGACACAGCTCGTCACGCGATTGGGCAAACATGTCAGTGGCCAATCAGAGAGCGTCAGTCAGTGCCAATCATTCAGTGTCACAGTATGACATCGATCTCCAAAATAAGAAAAAAAAATTAAATAAAATGTGGGGCCTCTAGTGACGAGGGGCCTCCAAAAATGTTTAAAATAAAAGTTAAAAAAAATAAACAAATATGTGGGGCCTCTAGTGACGAGGGGCCTCCAAAAAAAAAAAAAAAAAAAAATATTTTTTTTGAGGCCCCTCATCACTCGAGGCCCACGGGCCGTGGCCCGGTCGGCCCGGTCGTTAATCCGGCCCTGAATGTAGGTTTAAACAGTATATGGACATTCAGGCTTTGAAGTGATCTATATCCAGAAATAAGTCTTAATTTATTAATTTAAGACATATGAAACAGTTAAAACAGCTTGGACAGACACATATTTCCTGGACTGTTTTCACAAACATTGCTGTATCTGCAATCTGTTATGTCCTAAATGTCTGGATGTAACATTAATGTCTATCAGTATGTCATGTAGGCCCTGACAAAAGTCTTTCTCTGCTACCTGCTACCTGCTTTCTCTGCTACCTCTTAACCTTGTCTAAAAGACTCATTTTCCAGTCAACATTGTATTAGTTTTACGAAATAAGAAATACAGCTATCTCTATGGTCAACACCGTGTCCCAAACTGTCAGCAGACAGACACCCCTAGCCCTGGGCACCTTCAGACCCCCTGTCTGACTCATTCTAGTAAATGAGTTCCTTCCCCCTTTTAAAAAAACATCTCATATAATATCTTGAATTTCCTTCAAATGTCATCTGGTCTTGGAACAAGTCAAATAATCTGAAATTAATAAATAATCTGCATGTTCTCATGAACCTACTTTGTGTTTTATTGCTACACGATAATAATTCTAATGATTCTAATGATTTTATGCTACATTCATAAATGTTAACCCCTAGCCTCCTAACTCAGATATATATGTTGTGTGAATTAAAAATATGTTATAATGTGGTACACTAACTTTCATGTTACAAAGATATAAACCATTTGAATGTTGCCTGTAAATAATATGTCTGCATGTCCCCTAAACTTCACGCCCATATGGGCTGTTTTAACACCTAAGAGGAGCCTATTCACACCCCCCGAACAGAGACACATAGCCTCACAGATAGATATTTTCAGCACTTTATATTTTCACCCCAACTCTTTAAGCTAACACATCTAGTGTAATATATGTGTAATAATTAATGTGAATAATACAAAACACTGTAATGCAACCTTTTTAAAGAATCTATTTTTAAATAAAACGCTTCACCGGATCGTATTAACAATACATTCAAACCCTAGACCCCTGCAGGCTAATGAAATGGTGCACTTTCTGAATGACAAGAGACCTCTCTATATTTTCAACACAGTTCTAAGCATCATTGTGCCAAACAGACACAGCGTGACAACTTTTTGAGGGGGTTTGCTTTTTTTCTGCTGACATATTAGAAAATGTAGGCTCCCCCTACATTTCTGCTGAGTGGTTAGACAACCTTGCAGTATAAGTGTCACTTTTCAGAAAAAGGAGAAGCTGCAGTTTCCTTGAGTGAACACACACACCCACACACACCAAACTGCCAGAAAGGGGAAGTCGGTGGGTCATAAATCTATTAGACTTGACAGAAGCTGAATACACTAGTTTTAGGCTTCCCTATAGGCTATCGGCATTCTCTCGACCTCTATGACAGCTAAGGGGGCTGTCACTTCAGAATCGTGACAGTGTCAGAACCACTCTAATGTTTCTGTATGTCATTTCAGCCTACTGAGAGGAGACAGCCTACGGAGTGGGAGAGATATTCAGTCTACTGAGAGGTATACAGAAACAGAGGGGAGAATGCTTTCTGCTCAAACCATACCATTTGGAAGAAAGCATTGTCTACTTAAACAGACACATTGTATTATTCTTAATTCTCACACACAAGTGTCTGAACACACTCACACACATACACACACACATTTATTCTGAAGATATACACTTATTCTTAATTCTGTAACTTAAACCACACACATTTGAAATGTTTAATCTGTAAACCTTGGAATACTTATTGTAAAACTATATTCTTAAGATACACAAATACATATTGTGAAATGTTTAATCTGAAAACCTTGGAATACACAATCTGAAAAAAAAAATTGTTTGAATCTTTTATTTCTGACAATAAAAAAAACTTATTTTTGAATATTTTATTTTGAAGAACTTTTATTTTGAAAAAAATGTTTAAAAACATTTATTTTGAAAATAAATTCTGAAAACTCCTCCCCTTCCGTAACCAGATGTCCCTCCCCTCCTAAACCGGATGTCCCTCCCCTCGAAACCGGATGTCCCGCCTCCTTGAACCTCTCGACCAATCAGAGAAGCCCTAGGGGGTCATAAATCATCTAAAAAGGGGGGCGTGGTTACAATCCATCAAACTTTGATATATGCCCTTATAAGGTATGACATACCCCTAAGTCCCGCCCCCTTAAACCTCTCGGCCAATCAGAGGGCTCCAAATTTATTCAAAGGATTTAAATCCTTTGAATTCTCTCTCTGGCCAGTATCACGTCTTCGTCTGTTTGGCTTGTGTTATCATCTCTCCATCCACTGACCCTGCGTTGTGTTTATTTCTTGGACGTCTTCACATACTGGCTGATACAATCCTAATAATTCCCCTTTAATGCAACTCCGTAACCATAATAATTCACCGCCCTCGTAAGAATTCGACACTTGACAGTGGAATACCTTTCTCGTTTATTCCATAAACAAAACCTCATAATCAGATGGGAACCAATTCGTATTGTCTTTGAGAAGTCTATTCTAATGATCTATCGGTGGTCATCACACTCTGTGATCGTTGCGGCCTGGCTGTTATCCCAAAGCCTTCTCTGTGGTCGTGCCACGTCAGTCCTTTCCCCGCGAGGGGAGGGGGACGGGGAATCACTTCCAAGTCTCTGATCAAGCTTCCTCTCTTCTGTGTGGTTCGTATCTCAGTCTGCCCTTACCCGGAAGGAAAACTTACTTTTCTATATTCTCGCCATAGCAACGACAGGACCGCCCCTCTTCTGGTTGTCATGCGACGCGCTGTCATGAGAACTGCTTTTAACCTTTAACACACATCAAACTGCCGTTTCATTACTGTCAAAACCTCCATCGCTCTGCTCTCTGTCTCCTGCCGCTGTTATCCGTTGTTTATGTGCTGTGGAATGCAAACATTCTGCTCTCTGCTCCTGCTCCCACTGACTGCTGCTTCCACCACCACCATTCTAACTGTCACCATGCACAGCTGCCTCTCTGACCTGGCCCCGTTAAATGCTGTCATCTCCCCCCAATCTATACATCACATACATTGAAAAACACTGATTTCTCTCATTCCCCCCTTTGATTCTAATCAACCTTCAGAATCAACAGACTACTTGGTTTTTCATAACAATTAGGGCCCCTTTGTCTGCTCCCAATAATTCTATGTTGTTGTTTTATTGTTTTCCCCACCCATTGAAATATCCATCTTCCCCTCTGGGAATTGTCTCTTCAGCTAGAAAACCCTCTTCTCTTTGTGGTCCCGAGCTAAACTCACCTTTCCCCTCCCTTGCTCCTGCTAGAGAAATGGTTTATCTGTCCCGAGAGGACTATATTAAACATACTACAGGAAATTGTCATAAATTCCCCCCTGCTATATATATACCTTATATATCTCTATCTTATATATTCATATATAAATCATCTCTTACTTCTGTAAATTATAATCAATAAACACACAGGACTTCACGCTGTCATCTTCATGCTGTCTCTGGAAGGAAGTCCCTGTTTTTTTGTTTAGGTTTCAACAATAAACCCACCCACGCTCTAGGTTTCAACACGCCTCGAAACAGCGGCTCTGTAGGAAGGCCTCGTCCCTCCTGCCTCGTCCTTCCCGGAGCAACACCGCCTGTGATTGCTGGACTCTGCCTCGTTGGTCGTCTCCACCGCTGTCAGTGGTCTCCCTCCTCGCTCGCCGTCGGTCATCTCCAGACTGAAAACAGAAAAACAACACCAGCAGTCTTCTGTACACTTGACTCTCCCTTGTGTTTTCTATTATACCATGGCTTCGGAGCTGCAGCTCATTCCACTGTCCTCTCCAGTTCTCTATATATATTTTCTCTGCAAGCCACTGCCATGGCCACGCCCTTTCAGACTGTGTTGACATTGTGAGTGTCATACAGCCCATGGTGCTATCGTTATCTATTAGTCTACCCCCTTCTCAAACACCCATATCTGTCTTACAGGGCGGTTCCCTGTTTGTCGTCTTCCATCGTGACACCAGCAGCTTACCGATACCCACGTCCCATACTCTATCTTCGTCCCAGCTTGACCCCCAGCGCGCGCCAGTTCTTTCTGGTGACTGTGTACTCTGAAAACCTCTTGCCTATTTATCAGGTGTGAGAAGGCGCAACTGGAAATCAAACTCCCTCTTTATTTCATAATTAACCTATTTAATTAACTTGTCTATCAATATTCATATTAATAACATACAACAGAGCATCGCTCTAACATACAACAGAGCAGTCAGTCGCTCTAAACAACAACAGAGCTGTCTGTTGCTCTACCCTAAACACAGAGCAGTTACGTCGCCCTGGAGCTGTGCGTCGCTCTATCCTAAACACGGGGCAGTTACGTCGGCCTGGAGCTGTGCGTCGCTCTATCCTAAACACGGGGCAGTTCCGTCGCCCTGGAGCTGTGCGTTGCTCTACCCTAAACACGGGGCAGTTCCGTCACCCTGGAGCTGTGCGTCGCTCTATCCTAACACGGAGCAGTCCCTTGCTCTGGATCTGTCCGTCGCTCTATCCTAACACTTTGAGTTCCTTTACAAAGTTCTACATACACCACCGTGTATACACACAAGCAGTTGGTCATTTGGATACAATTTAACTCTTTAATTAAATTAAACTCTTCTAACTGGAATCACTAGTATTACTATAATAATAGTACCCTTTGTACTTGGTCCAGTAATCTGGAGTCACTCCCCCACTCCACCACTAGATGGTAGTAGATATCCCTCTTCAAATATTTGTCTGCATTATCCCACTGCCACCCCTAGATGGCGGCCAAACTCAGTCTAGAGTACTTTAGCTGACGTGTCACTCTCTGACTCTAGTACCTGTTCGCCTCCTCGTGGAGCCTTGCGGCCATCTTGTCTCTGTGCCTAAACCGACCTTCAGAGCACTGGCTCTGTATTACCGTGGAGACACAAAACTGAAAATGTTTTCTCTCATTTCCTACACAGTGGCTTCTGTGCTCTGTAGATAAGACTCAGTTTTCAAAACAACACTGTGCAGCTCTGCTGCTCTCCCAAAACACACTTCCCCCCCCTGTTTTTTTCTCTGTGTCTTCAAAACACATTACAGCTGGCTTCTCTGTCGCTAATCATGTTTACGGATGTACATATTTGTTTTTTGTTGGCTTGTGAAGTTGTTGAGAGACTCACTTTTTCCCTTTTCACCGCCGGTCGTTAGTCCATGGCGCTGCCCCCCCCCCCCCCGGCACGCCTTGGCACTGCACATAGTGTCTTACTTTCAAGCAACTTCAAAGCAAGCAATATCCGGGTGTCAACGGCAACAACTGTTAGATTCTGATCAATCTGCCAGTATCACGTCTTCGTCTGTTTGGCTTGTGTTATCATCTCTCCATCCACTGACCCTGCGTTGTGTTTATTTCTTGGACGTCTTCACATACTGGCTGATACAATCCTAATCATTCCCCTTTAATGCAACTCTGTAACCATAATAATTCACCGCCCTCGTAAGAATTCGACACTTGACAGTGGAATACCTTTCTCGGAAAATCGTTGTTTATTCCATAAACAAAACCTCATAATCAGATGGGAACCAATTCGTATTGTCCTTGAGAAGTCTATTCTAATGATCTCTTGTGGTCATCGCGCTCGGTGATCGTTGCGGCCTGGCTGTTATCCCAAAGCCTTCTCTGTGGTCGTGCCACGTCAGTCCTTTCCCCGTGAGGGGAGGGGGAGGGGGAATCACTTCCAAGTCTCTGATCAAGCTTCCTCTCTTCTGTGTGGTTCGTATCTCAGTCTGCCCTTACCCGGAAGGAAAACTTACTTTTCTATATTCTCGCCATAGCAACGACAGGCCCGCCCCTCTTCTGGTTGTCATGCGACGCGCTGTCATGATAACTGCTTTTAACCTTTAACACACATCAAACTGCCGTTTCATTACTGTCAAACCCTCCATCGCTCTGCTCTCTGTCTCCTGCCGCTGTTATCCGTTGTTTATGTGCTGTGGAATGCAAACATTCTGCTCGCTGCTCCTGCTCCCACTAACTGCTGCTTCCACCACCACCATTCTAACTGTCACCATGCACAGCTGCCTCTCTGACCTGGCCGCGTTAAATGCTGTCATCTCCCCCCAATCTATACATCACATACATTGAAAAACACTGATTTCTCTTAATCTCTTAAAGTCATTAGAATAATAGAAGCCTACTGCTGGAACGATTCTTTTTACACATATATACATTACGTGTGTGTGGGCTCTTGCGCTGAGGCTGCCTCACTAACGTATTTATTTCGTTCAGCAATAGGAATACATCAAACCAACCATAAATTATATCATAGAGAAGAAGACAGTATATGGCATATTAACACTTTCAGTTTCACGTTTTGCGCATTGGGCTGTCAGGATGCCGACATTTCGTCGCTGTTTCAGCTATATTTCATGATCTTTGCTGGGCTATTTCTATATTCTATATTATTCTCTGAAGACAATCGTATGGCTCAGTTGACAGACAATATTCGTAGTGTAACATTTAAAAAAAAAAGTTTGTTTCTACATACCTTCGTTCATTCAGAATTCCAATCTAAACATTGCCTTGTTTCACAAAAATCTAGGCTGATTTCCTGGAACGAGAGTTACGGCATGTTTTGTGCTGCATGCGTAAATCGAGCATTCTCTGCTTGCGTGAGACACACATTATTTCCAGGTCAAAGGTAACAAGACTGCATCAAAAACCAACATGGATAGAATGTATAGAATGTCTAGAATCACAGAAAAAAAAGTAGTAACATGTCCCGGTCAAAGGTAACAATACCGCAAACGTATAGTTATATTATCAACCACCATCGGGGGCGGGGGGGGGGGGGGGGGGGGGGGGGTCAAATAAGCAAGTTATAACACATTTATTTAGACTGTTTTTTTTTCTGTACCATTTCTACTCTGCTGTACTGATTAGTTGTAGACAGTGTTTGCTCTGTACCTGTATTCTAATGTGGATTCGACCATAGACAAACTGGGGAAGCAAATATGCACACTTGAAACTTGGATGAAGAGTGAACAAATGTATTTTTACTGTTCACAGTTGCACACAACTGTGCATTATAACCTTGAAGGTGACATATAAATACAGCGTACAGTACAACTACCCACTATGAAACTGAAGTAGATTTTGTGAGTTGGTGTGCTGGTTCCAAGAAGAATTCAGACTGGAGATTGTTTTCAGAGGCAATGGCCCAGTTGGTGAAAATGTGATTTATTCAGCATACAAGCATAGGTTCCACAGCACAGCAACAACAGGTCCATCTTTGACCCAGCTTCAACTAGACTGAGTCCCTACCAATGGTCAGACATCGGTTTTTATCTAAACTGTTGGCCCAGATTTTCAAGATGAGCTGGTCTTGTCACACAGCCTTTGATCAACAGGCTTCAATCAGACAGTGGTATTGTGATCAGGGGTGTGTGTGTGTGTGTGTGTGACGCGGGGATACACACATGTATCAATAAAACGGCATCATCCTTTGGACGCCTACGCAGCAGGGTTTTTGAAAACCAAAACCTGAAGATCAGCACAAAGGTTGCCGTTTACAACGCAGTATGTCTCTCCACTCTGCACTATGGAGCAGAATCCTGGACCCCATACCGCCGGCACATCACCAACCTGGACGCTTTCCACATCCGTTGCCTCCAAAGGATCCTCGGCCTGACCTGGGAAGATCGAGTCCCGCACACAGACATCCACAACAACACCAACTCAATCTGTATGGCCGCAGCTGTGGCCAAAAAACATCTTCGTTGGATACGTATGCCTGACCACCGCCTGCCCCGCCAAGTCCTCTATGGCCAACTGAGAGGAGCAAAGTGGGCTTCTAGAGGCCAAAAGAGATGCTTTAAGGACTGACTTCCCTTGCGCCATCTGTGGACGGGTGTGCGACTCAAGGATCGGACTCAACGGCCACGAGAAGTGGCACCAGCGGCAGCGTCATCATCGAACACGATGGACAGCTAAGAATGTGTGTGTGTGTGTGGCTAGTGTGTAGTGTTTGTATGTGAGAGTGTGTGTGTGTGTGTGTGGCTAGTGTGTAGTGTTTGTATGTGAGAGTGTGTGTGTGTGTGTGGCTAGTGTGTAGTGTGTGTGTGTGTGTGTGTGTGTGTGTGTGTGTGTGTGTGTGTGTGTGTGTGTGTGTGTGTGTGTGTGTGTGTGTGTGTGTGTGTGTGTGTGTGTGTGTGTGTGTGTGTGTGTGTGTGTGTGTGTGTGTGTGTGTAGTGTTTGTATGTGAGAGTGTGTGTGTGTGTGTGTGTGTGTGTGTGTGTGGCTAGTGTGTAGTGTTTGTATGTGAGAGTGAGTGTGTGTCTGATTAAATCATTTGCATTTGGCTCTTTCGAGGTGCGGGGATGACCAGTTTAACCTGTTGAGTGATGAGACACTTGGCAAAAGTGAAAGGCCTCTCCTCTGTCCTGATTCTCCTAGATCTATCTGCAGCCTTCGACACAGTCAACCACCAGATCCTCCTTGCGGCCCTCGCAGGAATGGGAGTGGCTGGCTCTGCGCTGACATGGCTGTCATCATACCTCAATGACCGCTCCTACCAACTGTCATGGAGAGGGACCCTGTCGGCCACCCGCCCCCTGCGGACGGGTGTCCCCCAGGGCTCGGTTTTAGGACCCCTTCTCTTCTCCCTCTACACTAAATCACTGGGTAACATTATCACGTCTCATGGCTTCTCCTACCATTGTTATGCCGACGATACTCAACTCTTCCTCTCCTTCCCTCCCTCAGATATCCACGTCTCTGAGCGTATCTCTGCCTGTCTTTCCGACATCTCCGCCTGGATGACGACCAACCACCTCAAACTGAACCTAAGCAAAACAGAATTGCTCCACCTGCCGGCCAAATCCTCCCCCCTAACCGACCATTCAATCACAGTCGAGAATGCAGCTGTGACTGCGTCCCCGACCGTCAAGAACCTTGGTGTTGTCCTCGACGACCAGTTGAACTTCTCTGCTCACATCGCAGCGACGACCAGAACCTGCCGATTCCTCCTGAGCAACGTCAGAAGGATCCGCCCCTTCCTGACAAAAGAAGCCACCCAACTCCTCGTCCAATCAACAGTCATCTCCCGCCTCGACTACCGCAACGCACTGCTCGCTGGCCTCCCGGCCACTGCCACTAAGCCTCTTCAACTCATTCAGAACGCAGCGGCCCGCCTGATCTCAAACCTACCGAAGTCGGCCCATGTCACCCCACTTCTTAGGGACCTGCACTGGCTCCCCATTGCTGCACAAATCCGCTTCAAGGCCCTCGACCTAGCATACCGTGCGGCAAAGGGAACCGCTCCCGCCTACCTCCGGTCAATGGTCTCTAACTACACACCCTCAAGACCCCTACGCTCTGCATCTTCTGGCCGCCTCAGACCTACTCCTATCCATGCTCCGGGAGGGTCATCAAAGAGATTGCCCCAGTCCTTGCCCCACAATGGTGGAATGAACTACCCACCCCAGTTAGGACAGCCGAATCACGTCCAATCTTTCGCCGTCGACTAAAGACGCACTTCTTCAACCATTATCTGAATAAAAAAATTTAAATAAAATAAAATAAATATATATCTAACCCTAACTAACCGTACTGTCATGCACTTGTCCTAATAAACTAACCTACACTGTAGCACTCAACACTTTGATGAACATTGTTGCTCAGCTGATAGAGTTGTGCCCTTCCTGATGGCTTGTCGTACAGAACTTGTAAGTCGCTTTGGATAAAAGCGTCAGCTAAATGACTAAATGTAATGTAATGTAAATGAGACAGTTGGGTCTGTGTTCTCAATAAACAAATTGGTCGGGTCTGTTTGGCCTTACACATTAGTAACTAGTATCATGCTATAATACTGTTGAATAACCATTAATAATCAATCAAAAATACACCATGGTATCAAATCTATTTGCCATATGAACATAAATGTTACTTCAAAACCATTCACATTTGTACTGTGCATTATACTGTGCAAATACATTGGGATGTAACAACCAAATTAAATCTCTGACTGATCAAATCTGACTCTGTAGTTCTATCATAAAAAATACATTTCAAATTATAAGTATTGTATTTTACTATGACAAACTTGGATGAAGAGTGAACAAATGTATTTTTACTGTTCACAGTTGCACACAACTGTGCATTTATAACCTTGATGGTGACATCATTTACAATACAGTGTACAGTACAACTACCCACTATGAAGCCATTCACACAGTTGTACTGTGTATTTTATAACCTCGATGTTATATAAATATTTACAATACAGCGTACAGTACATGTGCAGACATATACATTTACACTGCAATTGACTATATATACACAAGATGATCACCAGCTTCCCACAGGACAATGATGAATGGTGTTGACAAGCTAGATCACTATATTGCTGTGAAGGTGAACCAAGCGAGTCGCATAGAATGTAGGACTTGATCCCGTACTTGATGGGCTTCATGGGATTGTAGACCCGGAAGGCCAGGCGACCGCGCCATGCCATCATTCCCTCGTCAATTGCGATGTCGCGGCTGGGCTGGAACAGCTCCCCGAACCACGACAACAGATGGTCCAAGACAGGGCGTACTTTGTATAGCGTGTCATTGGCATCTAGATCATTATTGTCACTGAAGTGCAGGAATCACCAGATCAGTTGGAACCTATTTCTAGGCATCGTGATTCGTCGCCGTGAAATGCGGGGTATGGAACAACCCGTCTGTTGACCAAAACATATGGAGTGCGGCAGTGGATGTTATTGCATGACAACTAGTGAGGCAGTGCTTCACTAGTAATATACAGACAAAAAAATATATATATATATTATTATTAATATACATATATATATATATTTCTTAATTTTAACTATTTAACTATTATTATAATTTTTTTTATTATAAATGTTTTCCTCTGTGAAAGAAACAATGCCAGTGAATTTATTTTTTCTTCAAAAATGTCCAAGTGACAGCTCTGAGCTCTCTGACCTGGCCTGATCCCATGATAACACATAATGGCCAGCTGTCAATCAAAGACTGCACGGGTTTGGCTTAAGAATATAATTATCCAATCAAAATAGGGTATTTGAGTTTAAAAAAGGCAGGTAGTGAGGTTCAGCGCACTTGATTGATTGGCGTTCACACCGTGCCACATTGTGTTGACAAACTTAAGATCCAATCAGAGAATGGTGCCAGCTAATGAGCCGACGCTGCAGCTGGATCTATTGTTGACTGTGTGCAATTTGCCTTGAAAGGTCTGACATAGAAAAGAAGAGATTAATTTGCCTAATATAATAATTCATATTTTAAGATCTTTATTCAATTGTTGAACTTCATCAACTTATTGTGCACTGCATCGTTTGATGATATATATATTTTTTATCTCAGTTGAAGTAGTGTAGTTGACATGAACGTGCTGTCTTGGACTGTCTGTAAGCTAACTTGTTGTAGCTAACGTAGCTAAAGTGCTACCACCGCAGCTACCAGGCCCAGGGTGGAGTGTTTTGTTACCTGCCCAAGAGGGCTTACCGGAGGGCTACCACCGCAGCTACCAGGCCTAGGATGGAGTGTTTTATTACCTGCCCAAGAGGGCTTACCGGAGGGCTACCACCGCAGCTACCAGGCCCAGGGTGGAGTGTTTTGTTACCTGCCCAAGAGGGCTTACCGGAGGGCTACCACCGCAGCTACCAGGCCCAGGGTGGAGTGTTTTGTTACCTGCCCAGGAGGGCTTCCCGGAGGGCTACCACCGCAGCTACCAGGCCCAGGGTGGAGTGTTTTGTTACCTGCCCAAGAGGGCTTACCGGAGGGCTACCACCGCAGCTACCAGGCCCAGGGTGGAGTGTTTTGTTACCTGCCCAAGAGGGCTTCCCGGAGGGCTACCACCGCAGCTACCAGGCCCAGGGTGGAGTGTTTTGTTACCTGCCAAAGATGTTGGGTGCAGTGGCGTCATTTCAGTAAAAGCCAAAGTATGGCGAGGAGGTAGGGTGCAATAGTCACTTTTGGTGAGTTGTTTCTATACAATTCACTTGTATGACATTTAGGTATGACACAGGACTACACAAGCATTTTTAATATAGAAATGTGTCAACCACAATATTTTGCATACAAATTATGCAGAATGTAATATCATAACTGTCTATTATTGTTCTTGCAATTGAGCCAATTTTCCTTAGGTACAGTTTTGAGGTGTGTGTTCAACAGAATATAGTATCAAAAACACATTCACAAAAAGTATGGGTTACTGAATGCTGAACTGCACTGTTATAATCACTAAGCCATTGTAAGACCTTACCTGTGTCCCTTGTCTCTGCTGCCCTTTGATTAAAAAACGTCTGTATGTCCATTTTCCCTTTTTAGTAAAAGTGAGTTAATTGACAATATTAAAACATGCTAGGGCTGTACCGAATAGTTCGAAGCCTCGTTCATAATGTTGACATTCTAATTCTAAATCAACATAAACAATTAAAAAAAAAAAAAAAAAAAAAAAAAAATGTATTTGCCAAGGTATGGCGAGTGCCATACCTTGCCATACCAAAATGATGCCCCTGGTTGGGTGACTGTCTGAGTGACCACCTGTCAGACTCGGACAGTCCCGAAAATGGAACGTGTGTCCCGCATCAACCGAACAATGTTTAGTGGATTTTGACAGCATCCTCACTCAAATGAAGGATCGATTAGATCATTGCATTGCTGGATTTGCAACTGTTTGCAATCAGAGGAGATCATTGAACGTTTTATGAGAAAATATTGAAGGATGGATTTTATTTACAAGTGATCAGATGGGAGGGACACTATTTCCTCGTAAGAAGTAATTAAATTTGTTTTATATTTAGTAGCTGTGTGTGCTGGCGACGCACGGCGCACGTGTGTTGATTATGAATTAATTGGCTGTGCGTCCGCTGTGGCCTGGCCTCTGTGTGTGTGTGTGTGTGTGTGTGTGTGTGTGTGTGTGTGTGTGTGTGTGTGTGTGTGTGTGTGTGTGTGTGTGTGTGTGTGTGTGTGTGTGTGTGTGTGTGTGTGTGTGTGTGTGTGTGTGTGTGTGTGTGTGTGTGTGTGTGCACGCGCGCGTGTGTGTTGTTCATTTCCTATAGTGCTGAGTGATGTGCATGTGAATGTCCTAACCCAACCCCCTCCAATGTACAGTAAATTACCTAACCCAAGAATACATGAGACCCTCTTCTACCAAGTATGGTTTCGTCGATATTCCAATGTACAGTTTTGCTTGTACAGTTGTACAGTTTCCCCCACCCCGCCTACCCATATAATTTCCTTTGTTGTGAGGGACCAGATTGGGAGACAGTAAGATATTGGTGAAAGAAAAATTGCAAGTAGATATGTGTTTGAAACAGTGAGGGTGAGAAATGGTCTGATGATCTGGCTGTAAACAAATAGTTTTTGATTTGCCTTCTTGACTAAGCTATTGATGTGATGTTTGTAAGTGAGGCGTGTGTGTCAAGAGTTACTCCAAGGTATTTATTACTAGTGCCTGTTGTCTTTAACTGTAGTGTCTGTCTGCTGTCTTCATAACCACACTGTGTGTGAGGGTTTCGGTCAGTGATAGGAGAGTAGACCCCAAATGCAGATAACACGAGCAGAGAGAGAAGAAGCTGAGACGACGGAATGAAGTGAACAGGCTTTTACTAGCAGTTGCAAACAGGATACACGTGAAACTGTTACAAACAAAAGGGGACACGGGGATGAAGGGCCGGTGAGGGGGACTGGAAACAGGGACGGAGGACCGGTCAGGGGCCTGGAGCAAAGGGGCGTGGGCGACAGACCCGGAGCAGGACCCTGGATGAAGGATCCTCCAGGCGCAGGACTCGGGGCGGGACCAGAAGGACCGGAGCGGAGGCGCGAAGACGACAACCCGGGAGCAGGACACCGGACGGGGACCACTCCACGTGCAGACCCCGGGACCGGGTACAGAACCCCGGACGGGGGTCTCTGCGGATGAAGACCACGGCGAAGACCACGGGGAAGACCACGGCGTAGGGCTGGACCAGACGAAGAGCCGGGACCAGACGAGGAGCCGGGGCCTGTCGAGGAGCCGGAATCAGTCGAGGAGCCGGAACCAGACGAAGAGCTGGGACCAGACGAGGAGCCGGGACCAGACAAGGAGCCGGGACCAGACAAGGAGCCGGGACCAGACGAGGAGCCGGGACCAGATGAGGAGCCGGAATCAGTCGAGGAGCTGGGACCGGGGGGCGTGGAGACCGGACCGGGCGTAGCACCTGGGGCTAAGCTAACAGGGGCTAGGCTGGCAGTAGAGGCTGGGTTAGCTGAAGAAGCCCTGCTAACTGTGAGGGCTTTACTAGCCTTTCTAGACTTGCTAGCAGTAGCAGGGGGAGCTAAGCCTTTACTAAGGGCCGGAACCACACTGAGTCTCCTAACTGAGGAAGCCGAAGGTTTAGCCGTAGGGCCTGTAGAACTAGCAGTGGCTAACCTAGCAGAGGATGCTAAGGGAGTAGCTGACACGGCTATATTGGCTACAGGGGCTACAGGGACTGGGCTAGCAGGGAAGGCTGAGGTGCTAGCTTTAGGTGCTAAGTTGCTAGCTGAAGAGGCTAAACTAGCAGACAGGGCTGGACTAGTTGAGAAAGCCTGGCTAGCTGAAGAGGCTAAACTAGCAGAAAGGGCTGGACTAGTTGAGAAAGCCTGGCTAGCTGAAGAGGCTAAACTAGCAGACAGGGCTGGAATGGTTGAGAAAGCCTGGCTAGCAGAAGAGGCTAAACTAGCAGACAGGGCTGAGCTAGTTGAGAAAGCCTGGCTAGCTGAAAGAGCTTTGCTAGCCTCCCTAGACTTACTAGCAGTAGCAGAAGGAGCTGAGCTAGAGATACAGACTGAGCCCACAGTGTATCTCCTAACAGAGGAAACCATTGACTTGGTTGTGGGGGCAGAGGTTCTCCTAGCTGTGTTAGCTGTGTTAGCTACGGTAGCTATGCTAGCGGCTATGCTAGTAGCCTGGACTGTGTTAACAGAGCTGGGGTTAGCAGTACCAGCTGAGGAAGCTAGGCTAACGGCTGGGCTAACAGCCTGGGCAGTGTTAACAGGGCGAGAGTTAGCAGTACTAGCTGGGGAGGCTAACGGCTGGGCTAACAGCCTGGGCCATACTAACGGCAAGAGGACTAGCTGTACTTGCAGAGGAAGGCGTGCTGTTAACCGGGGCTTTGGAAGCAACGGACAGGAGCTCCCGAATCAGCCAACAGATCACACAGCCGTGTGCTTCCAGCTGGAGCGCCTGCTCGGCGCTGCGCTCACCGACAGAGATGAGCAGCGTGTACATAGTCCATCTCTCCTCTGAAGACGAAGAGAGGAAATCCCCTTTGAAGAATCTCTCCATCAAGAGGAGCGCGTCGCTAGCTCCTGCTGTCTTCGTGCGTGCTGGGATCAGAACTGGTCGCACCATTCTGTGAGGGTTTTGGTCAGGGATAGGAGAGTAGACCCCAAATGCAGATAACACGAGCAGAGAGAGAAGAAGCTGAGACGACGGAATGAAGTGAACAGGCTTTTACTAGCAGTTTGAAACAGGATACACGTGAAACTGTTACAAACAAAAGCGAACTGCAAAACCCGAAAACAATACACAGCAATGCTGGAAGAATAAGGACTAAATAGGAACGGACTCACGGGGAATATAAGTGACAAGAGGTGAGTATGCGACCGAACACAACTACAATACAATACAAGGCAATACAAGGCAATGGTGCGACAATGAATGAGAGGAACGGGCAGGTCTAAATAGTCCCTGTGAATGATAATTACTAATGAGTGCCAGCTGGTATAGGCCAGGCATGGCCAAGACAGGTGACACAAGGTATTTAGTAAAATAACTGACATCATTGTTAAAAACATGTGTAAAGGAATATCTAAACCCTTAAAGGAACATTATGTAAAGATGTTAACACTATTAAAGACATGTCTAAAGGGAATGAGCCTTAAAGGAAACACAAGTAAAGTATTAACACTTATAAAAACATATGCAAAATAGATGAACCTTTAAAGGAACATGAAAAGGATACCTTAAAGGAAACATATGAAAAGGTTAAACCTTTCAGGAACATATGTAAGGATAAACCTTTTAAGGAAACATGTAAAGATAAACCTTTTTAAAACACAAGCTACACACCACACAACATGAACAGATAAAACACAGCACCATTAATAACATCCAGAATAAAGTCCAATATCTGGAGCTGCTGCGTTTGGCCACCAGAGGGCGGCAGAAAAGCACTGTTCATATTGTTCGAGCATGATCCCTGGCTGGGACCATGGCACTGTGTGTGTGTCTGTACTTCTTTATTAATTTTTTTTTTATCTCTCCCGTCCTCCCCAATATTTGTAACTCACAGCCACCACACATTGGGGGATGTTTTAAAAATATAATTTAACATATAATATAATATAATAATTTGTGCTTCACCAAAACATTTGATCAGCAGCCGCCACTGGAGTGCGGGCTTCCTGATGATGCTGGTCAGGAAGAACAGGCCTAGAAAGCGCCTCAACTCCACCACCCCGACAGGCTTCCAAGAAAGAGCCCTGCTGTAAATCAGGGTTGGGTCAAGCAGGGCGATGCTTTGCTCAGCGTAGGTGTTGGTCTGAGCAGCGATCTTGGACAGGAAGCGTGAATACTTTCCCTAAGGGGGTTGCACTTCCGTGTTCGGTTTGCGTGGCCTGATTGGCCACTGACGTTTCTCTCAACGCCCAATTGCTTTCAGTTCCACAAGTCCGTCACATCAGCTACCTATCTGCATCAATATACTACTAACTATCAACTAACTTGCTACCGCCGTGCATCAATATACTAACTAATTAGCACATCAATATACTAACTACTACTGCCGTGAATCAATATACTTTGACTTGCATGACCTAGTCAATTCGGTAGAAGAGTCTGGTGGGCGAGATTATGCATGATCAGCCTGTGATCTAAAGACTCCTGCCTGTGGCTGAATAATGAAGCCCAAAGTCACGTCATGCGCAAGAGCATATTACCTACTTCTTATGCTGTGCTCAATATTAAAACTCACTGCTCGTCCACCCAACGTAAACAGAGCAGTTTGCCTTTGAGAACCAATAGTTCTCGAGCCGTAACGGCACATGGGGCAGGAGCCTATCTCCTGTTTCCGTAGCGTGAGGCAGCTTGATGTACAATTATACAACGGCATGCAAATGTCTCGATTCTGATTGGCTGAAACAGTCCATTTACACGTATGTATTGCGAACAGTCCACGCTTGCTGGCCCAGGACCCGGCCACAACCGAATCACATCACATCAATCCGCCGGATCACAAGATGGTGGACAATAATCTTTACAAATGGATATGTTGATAGCGACTAAACGACTAAATATCAAGCGATTCTGTCACAGCGAATGTCTTAGTGCTTTAAACAATGTTGGATGATGTAATTGATGGGTCTTGAATCATTGTGTAACAAAAGAAAAATCGCGGATTGATTGATTGATTAATTTGCAATATTTTATATATTTTATCCACCCACGAGGCCACTGAGCCGGTGAGCAGAGATAAGCAATAATGAAGTCGTGTTTTGAACAGAGCAGAGATAAGCAATAATGAAGTCGTGTTTGCAGATAAGCAATAATGAAGTCGTGTTTTGAACATTTATGTTGTGTTGATGGAATCACGTTAATATAGAGAGATGAAAACAATACGTTATTTCGATTGATATGAATAGCTAGTTACGTTAATATAGAGAGATGAAAACAATACGTTATTTCGATTGATATGAATAGCTAGTTACGTTAATATAGAGAGATGAAAACAATACGTTATTTATATTGATGTGATGTCGATTGATATGAATAGCTAGTTATGTTAATATAGAGAGATGAAAACAATACGTTATTTATATTGATGTGATGTCGATTGATATGAATAGCTAGTTACGTTAATATAGAGAGATGAAAACAATACGTTATTTATATTGATGTGATGTCGATTGATATGGATAGCTAGTTACGTTAATATTGAGAGATGAAAACAATACGTTATTTATATTGATGTGATGTCGATTGATATGAATAGCTAGTTACGTTAATATAGAGAGATGAAAACAATACGTTATTTATATTGATGTGATGTCGGACTTGGGCTGTGGAACTGAAGGACTTGGGCTGTGGAACTGAAGGACTTGGGCTGTGGAACTGAAGGACTTGGGCTGTGGAACTGAAAGCTAGGCACGATTGTTAGGAGTAACGCGATTGGGCGCTGAGAGAAACGCCAGTGGCCAATCAGGCCGCGCAAACCGAACACGGAAGTGCAACCCACTTAGGGAAAGTATTCACGCGGACAGGAAGTCCTCTGTCAGGAAGAGACTCAGGTAGTCGAATGGCCTGTCTGATAAAAGCCTCGCCGCATCACTAAGTGGTCCTGGGCTGGCCGTGAATGGCATCTCATTAGGCACCCAGTCCTCATGATGCCAGGTCTCCTGGCTCCCAGAACGAGCCGCTGAACGAGCCGCTCCTCGCACAAGCACCTCGTCCCCTTTGCCTCCCTCCTCGACCTGTCAATTATACAAATATATAATTATTACCATAACTAGTCTACCCATACAACCTACTGTAGACAAACATTCCTATAACACATAATCAGAAACTTTGTGTGAGTGAGTGAGTGAATGAGTGAGTGAGTGTGTGTGTGTGTGTGTGTGTGTGTGTGTGTGTGTGTGTGTGTGTGTGTGTGTGTGTGTGTGTGTGTGTGTGTGTGTGTGTGTGTGTGTGTGTGTGTGTGTGTGTGTGTGTGTGTGTGTGTGTGTGTGTGTGTGTGTGTGTGTGTGTGTGTGTGTGTGTGTGTGTGTGTGTGTGTGTGTGTGTGTGTGTGTGTGTGAGAGAGAGAGAGTGATGCCTGGTAGCTTACCCCTCTGCCTAGAATCAGATGCTTCCCCTGTGGTGACCGTGACCTCCTCCTCCTCTGGTTCTGGAATCAAATATATATATATATAATGTGTTCTCAGATAAAAAAAAAATTAAAGAACCATTGGCTGAGGGAGGGGTGGTTAGTTGTGCCATGGAGCCCCATAGGACTCGTTTTCTGATGCTGGGATCAAAGTAAAATGCAGCTTCTAAATACCCAATGGCTGGGGGAGGGGTGGTTAGTTGTGCCATTGAGCCCCTATAGGGTCCTACTAATAACCCCAAAGTACCAGAAAATACCAGAAAATACCCCAAAATACCCCAAAGTATCCCCCAAAGTACCAGAAAATACCAGAAAATACCCCAAAATACCCCAGAATACCCCAAAGTATACCCCAAAATACCAGAAAATACCAGAAAATACCCCAAAATACCCCAAAATACCCCAAAGTATACCCCAAAGTACCAGAAAATACCCCGAAATACCCTATAATACCCCAAAGTATACCCCAAAATACCCCAAAATACCCTAAAATACCCCAAAGTATACCCCAAAGTACCAGAAAATACCAGAAAATACCCCAAAATACCCCAAAGTATACCCCAAAGTATACCCCAAAGTACCAGAAAATACCAGAAAATACTCTAAAATACCCCAAAGTATACCACAAAATACCAGAAAATACCAGAAAATACCCCAAAATACCCCAAAGTATACCCCAAAGTACCAGAAAATACCAGAAAATACCCCAAAATACCCCAAAATACCCTAAAATACCCCAAAGTATACCACAAAATACCAGAAAATACCCCAAAATACCCCAAAGTATACCCCAAAGTACCAGAAAATACCAGAAACTACCCCAAAATACCCCAAAATACCCTAAAATACCCCAAAGTATACCCCAAAATACCAGAAAATACCCCAAAGTACCCCAAAATACCCCAAAGTATACCTCAAAATACCACAAAGTACCCCAAAATACCCCAAAGTACCCCCAAAGTATACCCCAAAATACCCCACAGTACCCCAAAATACCCCAAAGTACCCCAACATATCCCAAAATGAAAAACAAAAATTTGAACATTTTGTGTAATAGTGTAATAGTGTGTAATAGTGTAAAAGTGTAATAGTGTAATACTGTAATAGTGTGTAATAGTGTAATAGTGTAATAGTGTGTAATAGTGTAATAGTGTGTAATAGTGTAATAGTTTAATAGTGTGTAATAGTGTAATAGTGTGCTAGTGTAATAGTGTAATAGTGTGCTAGTGTGTAATAGTGTAATAGTGTGTAATAGTGTAATAGTGTGCTAGTGTAATAGTGTAATAGTGTAATAGTGTGTAATAGTGTAATAGTGTGTAATAGTGTAATAGTGTGTAATAGTGTAATAGTGTGCTAGTGTTATAGTGTAATAGTGTGTAATAGTGTAATAGTGTGTATTAGTGTAATAGTGTAATTTTGTGTAATAGTGTGTAATAGTGTAATAGTGTAATAGTGTGTAATAGTGTAATAGTGTGTAATAGTGTAATAGTGTGTAATAGTGTAATAGTGTGCTAGTGTAATAGTGTAATAGTGTAATAGTGTAATAGTGTGCTAGTGTGTAATAGTGTAATAGTGTAATAGTGTGTAATAGTGTGCTGGTGTAATAGTGTAATAGTGTGTAATAGTGTAATAGTGTAATAGTGTAATAGTGTAATAGTGTGTAATAGTGTAATAGTGTGCTAGTGTAATAGTGTGTAATAGTGTAATAGTGTGCTAGTGTAATAGTGTAATAGTGTGCTAGTGTGCTAGTGTGTAATAGTGCGTAATAGTGTACTAGTGTTATAGTGTAATAGTGTGTAATAGTGTAATAGTGTGTAATAGTGTAATAGTGTAATAGTGTGCTAGTGTGTAATAGTGTAATAGTGTAATAGTGTGCTAATGGTGTAATAGTGTGTAATATGTGTAATAGTGTGCTAGTGTAATAGTGTAATAGTGTAATAGTGTGTAATAGTGTAATAGTGTATACGTGTGTAATAGTGTAATAGTGTGTAATAGTATAATAGTGTAATAGTGTGTAATAGTGTAATAGTGTGCTAGTGTAATAGTGTAATAGTGTAATAGTGTGTAATAGTGTAATAGTGTATAAGTGTGTAATAGTGTAATAGTGTGTAATAGTATAATAGTGTAATAGTGTGTAATAGTGTAATAGTGTGCTAGTGTAATAGTGTAATAGTGTGTAATTTTGTGTAATAGTGTGTAATAGTGTAATAGTGTAATAGTGTGTAATGGTGTAATAGACACTATTACACACTATTAAACTATTACACACTATTACACTATTACACACTATTATACTATTACACTATTACACACTATTACACTATTACACACTATTACACAAAATTACACACTATTACACTATTACACTAGCACACTAATACACTATTACACACTATTACACACTATTACACTATTACACACTATTACACTATTACACACTATTACACTATTACACACTATTACACTATTACACTATGTCACGTACGTGGGTTGTTCATTAACATTATTGCCATATATTTTAACACCATGTAACATCAGGGTAATATATTATTTGTGTTGTTTGCTATGTGTGGTGTTGTGTCATCTCCTAATTGCCTGTTTCTATTCACAGATGCCACTCATCTCCCTGATTGGATTGGTTGCATCTGATTGGTGCACCTTCGAACAGGCAGTGGAGATGGGTGGTTAATAGAGTGGAGATGACACACATCGGGGCGCCTCTCTCTGTCAGTTGCCACTGATCAGAGTTTTGTGAGGTTGCCATTGATTGACCACTGTGTGTGGATACCTTGTGCTTTTGTTTGCCACTGTGTGTGGACTTACCAGTAGCCGGATATATATGTATTGTGTTGTGGGCCTTAGAGCCATTTGCCTTCCTGCTTGGAAGTAAGTGTCTATATATATATATCTATCGGAGTTGCTCTGGTACTAAGTATATACTATATCTTATATTATGTTATATCATATGGTATTATATATATATTATTAGTATTCTCCTATACCTCACTTTGTCTGTTCTCCAATTACCTTTTTCCCTATTTGTTTAAATGTCTGTGGGTTGTTTTTTTCCCTTTGTTGCCTATTTAAATATCAGTGGAGGTTTCAAGCCCTACCCTGCATAATAAATATAATTTACTATTTTGGATCAACGTCTTGTGTTCACTTTATTACCTGCTCGGGACCTTGCTTAAGGCACTACTACCCCCCTCAAACTGAACAGTGACATCTCCTTAGCAAATGATCTCAACTCCTTCTATGCGAGGTTTGAGGCTGTGAATAACAACACCAGCCTACAAACCACGGCAATGGGGGGGGGGGGGTCTGCTGATGGAGACTCAGTGTTCAGGGTAACAGAGCATGAGGTGAGACGGATCTTTAAAAAAGTGGATATCAGGAAGGCAGCAGGACCGGACGGCATCCCCGGCCGCGTCCTAAAAGTCTGTGCCGACCAACTGGCCCCGGTATTCACTGACATCTTCAACCTGTCCTTGGAACAGGCCGTCATCCCCACCTGTCTGAAGAAGTCCACCATCATCCCTGTACCCAAAAAATCTACGCCCGCTTGCCTCAACGACTACCGCCCTGTAGCCCTCACCTCCATAGCCATGAAGTGCTTTGAGAAGCTAGTGAAGGGCTACATCTGTTCCTCCCTCCCCATCAACCTGGACCCTCTGCAATTTGCATATCGCCCCAACAGGTCCACGGAGGACGCCATAGCCCATGTGCTGCACACAGCAGCATCACATCTGGACAAGAGGAAGGGGAACTATGTGAGAATGCTGTTCATCGACTACAGCTCAGCATTCAATACCATAGTCCCCTCCAAACTCATAGCCAAGCTCAGGGACCTGGGCTTGAACTATGACCTGTGCCAGTGGGTCCTGGACTTCCTGACGGGCAGACCCCAGGTGGTAAGAGCCGGCAACTGCACCTCCTCATCCATCACGCTCAACATAGGGGCCCCCCAGGGCTGTGTTCTGAGCCCCCTCCTCTACTCCCTGTACACACATGACTGCGTAGCACAGCGGAACAACAACACCATCATCAAATTTGCTGATGACACAGTAGTGGTGGGCCTGATCTCTGCCAACGACGAAAGGGCCTACCTGGAAGAGGTAGAGAACCTGTCACAGTGGTGTCAGGAGAACTGCCTCTCCCTGAACGTCAGCAAAACAAAAGAGATGATTGTGGACTTCAGGAGGTCGGGGGTCAAGGACTACAGCCCCCTCAGCATCGACGGGGCACCAGTTGAGAGAGTGAACAGTTTCAAGTACCTCGGAGCCCACATATCCGAGGACTTGACATGGACCACACACATTGACAGTGTTGTGAAGAAGGCACGACAACGCCTCTACTTCCTCAGGCGCCTAAGGAAGTTCCAAGTCAGTCAGAAGATCCTTAGGAACTTCTACTCATGTACAATAGAGAGCATCCTGACCGGCAACATCACCTCCTGGTTTGGGAATAGCACTGCACAAGACCGTAGCAGACTACAAAGAGTGACACGTTCAGCCGAACGCACAATTAAAGGGGGGCTTCCCACCCTCCAGAACATTTACAACAAGCGGTGCAAGGGGAAGGCTAAGAGAATTATTAAGGACTCGAGCCACCCGAACAACTGCCTCTTTGAACTGCTGCCGTCAGGCAAGCGATACCGGAGTCTTATGGCGAGCACAGAAAGACTCAGAAGGAGCTTCTATCCCCAGGCCATCAGGCTGCTAAACGAACAATAATCGCTAAACGAACAATAATCACTATGCAACAACCATCAAATACACACAGCACACACACCCACACGCACACACACACTCACTCAAACAAACAACACACTGCAGCACCCACTCTCCACACTTTAGATCACACAAACACACTTACACTTTATATTTATTGATAAAGGATTTGCACTACAACTCGTACACCTACTGTGAATTGTACCTAAACTGCACCTTGTCCATTTATGCCTTGCACTATATAGTATTGTATATTAGTACACTGCACAGTATTGTATATTGTATGGTAACTACGTCTACGAACATTGTACATATGTCTAAACTGAACACTGTGACCTCTTTTTTTTCTTCTAATTTTTACTATGTTTTTATTTCATACTTATCTTGTCATGCACAGTCTCTGGAGCGCAACAGTAAGAAGCATTTTGTACAAAAGTATTCTGTACTTCTGTATGACAACTATTAAAGAAACTTGAAACTTGAACTTGAAAACTTGAAACTACTGGAGGGGCTGGTTTTCACATACAGCCCGCTCCAGCTTATATTCTATATTGTCTTTAGACATTACTATGTGACATGGGGGCTCATTTCCGGTCTTTCATGTCCTTGTGACATGGGGGGCTCAATGCCGGTCTGCTGTGTACGTTTGACATAGGGGCTGATGGTATCAGGTAAAGTGGCGTTGTTGTTTTTTGGTATTTATGTATCCATGCCGTGTTTTGTATAATAATTAACCATTCGTGTATGCTCTTAACCAGATCTCTTTTTTCTACCACATAGGTAACAGGGGGGGTCACCTGCTTGGCTAGAGGGTGGGGGGCACAAGTCGTGATTCCGGTGGAGCGCGCAATGAAATCGGTAAGCGACTGAAGATATGTGTAGCCCTCATCCCGTTAGGGGAGTAGTTTAGCTGGGATAGGCTAGAGTGACACAGGTGACTCCTAGTTGAGTGGTTAGGAACATTCGTTATTGTTTTCATTGGTAGTAGATGTGGTCAGTTGGATTGTTTTGGTTAAGAGGTATAAATGCAGAATGTGTCTATTATTATTGCGCACGGTCATGGTTGGCTAAGTGAGGACGTTATATATATATACTTTTTTTTGTGTATCATAGTCACGCATAAGGACATATTATGGCTGCGTCGGCGTTTGTTTTTGAGGTCTTTGTAGTGGATCCGTCAGAGGATCATTTGGACGGTTGCACTAAGGCGGAATTATGCCTTATTGCTAAACATTATAATATTACTGTACAAAGTTCCCAGTCCAAGGCTGATATGAAGGCGGCTGTAATAGCTGGGTTAGTGGAGCAACAGGTGTTCAGCACGGCTCGGGGAGTGGTAAGTCATAGTGACTCACTGTTAGAAACCAGGAGGTTAAAAACACTGGCAATAAATCTCCCTTGCGTGATCTTAACCCGGAGGGTGGTGCTATTAGGAAGAATGGTAGTACTCACAGAGCTGAAAGTGAGGGCGCGGGCGATTCAGATAAAGAATCCACGTCTTCTGGCCATACGCGCTCTAGCCTGCGTTTTGCCCGTCTCCAGATGGAGGAGAGAGCGATGTTGCGCAGGGAGGAGCGAGACAGGGAAGAGAGAGCAGCTGTACGAGACAGAGAGGACAAAGCGGCTGTACGAGATAGAGAGGAGAGAGTGGAGGAGAGAGACAGGCTGGAGAGAAAAGAGATGGAGGAGAGAGACAGGCTGCAGGAGAAGGAGGCGAAGGACAGGGAACTTCAACTGACCATAGAGAAGATGAGGTTGGAGGCTGGAGCTGGTAGTGCTACCTCCTCTCCAGCTGGGGTTTCCCCGGCTCACTTTAATATCGGCCAGCACGTTAATCTGGTGCCCATGTTCCGAGAGTCAGAGGTAGAGGCTTATTTTTCTGCTTTTGAGCGGATTGCACAGGCTCTGCATTGACCAAAGGATATGTGGGTGATTTTACTTCAGACCAGGCTCACTGGCAAAGCCAGTGCAGCGGTAGCGTCATTAACTATGGCTGACAGTCAAAATTATGAGCGGGTGAAGAATGCTGTTTTACGTGTGTATGAGTTGGTTCCCGAAGCATATAGACAGCGTTTTCGCTCACTCAGAAAATCCCCTTCTCAGACAAATACAGATTTCTCCCGTGAACAGAGGAATCTTTTTGAACGATGGTGCGCGGCGAGTAAGGTGCAGGATCTTGCAGCCATGAGCGAGTTGGTACTCATGGAACAATTTAAACTCTGTATGCCCGAACGAACCGAGCTGTATCTGAATGAACAGAAAGTGTCTACTCTCCAAGACGCTGCTGTTTTGGCGGATGAATTGGCGTTGACGCACAAACATGCTTCGGTGCGTAACGATACTGTGTGTGTTAAAAACGGTGCGTTTCCCTCTCGGGAATTACCATTTCGGGGAAATGGCGAGCGTGCGTATCGGCCACGCTCGCCTCCGTCTGAAAAGAGACATTGTAATTATTGTAAGAAGCCAGGTCATTTGGTGGCGGACTGTTATGCGTTTGTGCGCGATCAGCAAGATACTAAAAGGCCAGCTCAGAAACCAAAGGGGGTGGGGTTGATTAGCACTGTCTCACGCCCAGAGCAGGAGAAACCAGACAGTTGTTTCGAACCTTTTATATTTTCTGGTTTTGTGTCAATGTCGGGTAAAGTCTGTGACCAACGCGAGGTGAGGATCCTTCGTGATACAGGTGGTTCGCAGTCCTTTATTCTGGCGGATGTATTGCCGTTGAATGAGAAGTGGTCTTGTAACTCAAGTGCTATTGTGCGCGGGATAGAAATGGGTTTCACACCCGCTCCGTTGCATATGATACATGTGAGATCAGAGCTTGTCACAGGTTGTTTTTCCGTGGCGGTTCGTTCATCTTTTCCAGTAGCCGGAATTGATTTTATCATGGGGAATGATATAGCTGGGGGGAAGGTAATTCCATTTCTGGAGATGGTGGATGCCCCAGTGTCTGAGTTTTTGTGCGATGCGTTGATTAAAAGTCACCCAAATGTTTTTCGTATCTGTGCTGTGACTAGGGCTCAGGCGAGACGAGGGCAGGCGGTGACGCTGCGTGACTCCATCTGTGGCGAGGCGCTCGCTGAGGACAGGTGGCCGTCTAGTGACGAGATAAAATGGGGTGTGAGTAGCGTTCAGGGGAAACTGGTAAATCCCAAGTTTTCCGACATGCCGTTGCCTCTAACGCGTCAAGCGTTGATTGACGCTCAGAAAAATGATTCCTCCCTAACAAGTTGTTTTGCGGCAGTAGCCAGCACTACTGATAGTAGGAAACACACCTTCTTAATAGAGGAAGGGGTGTTGATGCGAACTTGGGTGGCTAGGCCAGGTGTGACAGGCTTAGAGTGTGGGGATGCCTGGAATGTAGTGCACCAGGTTGTATTACCAGTGGAGTGTAGACGTCACGTTTTGATGTTAGCTCATGAACATATTTGGTCTGGTCATTTGGGTATTTCAAAGACTTATGACAGAATACTGCAAAATTTATTTTGGCCCGGTCTGAAGGCCGATGTGTTAAAGTTTTGTAGTACTTGTAGTACATGTCAAATTGTGGGAAAGCCTAATCATGGGGTTCCTTTAGCTCCCCTGCACCCCATTCCGGCGATAGGGGAACCTTTTGAACATGTGATCATTGACTGTGTTGGCCCCCTGCCTAAGACAAAGGCAGGTCACCAGTACATGTTGACTATTATGTGTCTTGCCACCCGTTTCCCAGAGGCGATACTTCTGAGGAAGATTACTGCCCCAGCAATTACCAAGGCATTAAACGGGTTTTTTGCGACTTACGGGTTACCAAAAACCGTGCAAAGTGATCAAGGCTCGAATTTCATGTCTAAGACCTTTAATCAATCATTACAGGCTTTGGGTATCAGTCACACGGTGTCTAGCGCGTACCATCCTGAATCGCAGGGGGCGCTAGAGCGCTGGCACCAGACGCTGAAGGCGATGCTGAAGAAGTACTGTGTTGATACGGGTTGTGGTTGGGACGAGGGTGTGCCATTTGTACTGTTTGCTATTCGGGATGCTAAACAGGAGTCACTTGGGTTTAGCCCAGCAGAGTTGGTGTTTGGTCACAGTGTGCGTGGTCGATTGAAACTGCTCAAAGAGAAGATGCTGTCTGGTTCTTCTCCTAAATCGACTGTGTTTGATTTTGTCTCCCGGTGCAAGGAGCGTCTCCGCTGTGCGTCCTCGCTGGCTAGGGAGGCCCTCGCCTCTGCCCAGGGGGAGATGAAGGTGAGGTTTGACAAGAAGGCGGTAGGGCGGCAGTTCGAGGCTGGCGATGAAGTGCTGGTTTTGCTGCCCATGCCTGGGTCAGCTCTCTCTGCCCAGTGTGCAGGGCCCTATAAGGTGGAGAGGAAAGTATCAGACACCAATTATGTTATATGTACGCCCGAGAGGCGCAGGAAGACACGGTTGTGTCATATTAACATGTTGAAGAAGTATCTCACCCGTGCTGGTGAGAGTGAGCAGGAGGTGCAGTCTGGCAGCTCAGGAGCTGTTCCAGCTGTTTTGTTAACGTGTGTTAATCCCCTGCCGGACGACGATTTGAAGGCGTTGTCCGAGGGTCAGCAGACGGGGCGTTTGACTAACTCAGAGTTCATGAGTGAGGTCACTGCCCATCTGTTGTATCTGCCCGAGTCACAGAGTGATGATGTACGTCAACTGTTGTTATCCTACCCTGTGTTGTTGTCTGATGTGCCTTCCAGAACGACCGTCCTGGAGCACGATATTGATGTGGGTGGTGCGACCCCCATTAAACAACACACGTATCGGTGTCCGGTGGCGAAGAGGGAGGTGATGAGGAAGGAGGCTGAGTATCTGTTGGAACATGGGATGGCTAAGGATAGCCGTAGTCCCTGGAGCTCTCCTTGCCTTTTAGCTCCTAAGGCTGATGGGTCTCCCCGGTTCTGCACTGATTACAGGAAGGTGAACGCGGTGACGGTGCCTGACTCGTTCCTGTTGCCCAGAATGGATGACTGCATTGACAGTATTGGTCCCGCTGTATTTATTACGAAACTCGATCTCTTGAAGGGGTACTGGCAGGTTCCCCTGACAGAGCGAGCATCTGATATTTCGGCGTTCGTTACACCAGACTGTTTTTTGCAGTACACCGTCATGGCCTTCGGAATGAGGAACGCACCGGCCACGTTCCAACATTTGATGCACATGGTGATGGGGGGTGTGTCTAAGTGTAACGTCTATTTGGACGATGTGGTGGTGTACTCGGACACTTGGGGGGAGCACATTGACAAATTACGGGTGGTTTTTGCACGCTTGGCGGAGGCTTCGTTAACTCTGAACCTCGCCAAGTGTGAGTTTGGGAAAGCCACGGTGACGTACTTGGGGAAGCAGGTGGGTCACGGACAGGTCCGCCCGGTGGACGCTAAGGTGACAGCGATCCTGGCGTATCCGGCTCCTTCCACGAGACGCGAGCTACGGCGTTTCCTGGGGATGGCAGGGTATTACCGGTGTTTTTGTAAGAATTTTTCTGTGGTGGTGGCTTCCCTCACTTCTTTATGTAGTCCTATAGTACCTTTTGTGTGGTCCGAGGAGTGTCAGTGCGCCTTCGAGGCTGCTAAGTCTCTCCTATGCAGTGCTCCTGTTCTGGCAGCCCCTGACTTTGCGTTGCCCTTTCAGCTGGAGGTCGACGCGAGTGCTGCTGGGGCTGGAGCTGTGCTGTTGCAGGCGGGAGAGGGCGAGGTGCATCATCCGGTTTGCTACTTCTCTGTGAAGTTCAAGCTGCATCAGTTGAACTACTCGACCATCGAGAAGGAGACGCTGGCGATGCTCCTCGCTCTCCAGCACTTCGAGGTGTACGTGGGTTCCAGCGCTATTCCGGTGTTGGTCCACACGGACCACAATCCCCTGGTGTTCTTGGCTCATATGTATAACCATAACCAGAGGTTGATGCGTTGGGCCCTGTTGGTGCAGGGATATGTTACGACCCCTGTGAGTCTAAGGGTAAAGGGCTGTAACATAACAGTTGGTTGACAGAAAAGATGGACCACGTTTGTAAACAACAATGATATTTATTGAAAGATGCAAAGGAAGCACATGTAGCTCAGGGGTGAGCCCAGGCCAAAACAACAAACAAACACCACTATACTCCAAATAAACCCAAATCTAATCTATGGTAAAAGAGATTACATTACCTAAACTACTCTTACCTAACCAAAACAGGAGAAAACAATATCCAAAGGAAATGGCAGCTCACCCCATCTGTGCTTCCTGAGAAAAAGAGAAAAACACATTAATGATACAGAAAACAAAGACAGCATATATACAAAAACAAACTATAACTAACAATGCTCTCTCTGTGGCCATACACACACAAGGAAATGTCCACTAAGCACCAAAGGCCAATAAACGAAATGCAATATTGTCAAAGTTACAGGTTACAAAATCACACTAGGCCTAGCCTCATGCCAGAGAGAGAGAAAGACTGAAGTGAGAAGCCATGTTTTAACAGGTGTGGGGTGATCCATGATTGGGTGGTGTTGATTGAGTGTTGGAGTCTGGAAAACCATCCACCAATCGGTGCTGTGTTGCTATAATGGAAGGGCAGGCCTGGCAGGGACCAATGGTGAAGGGAACAATGGCTGGAGGGAGGAAACAAAATGGAGAACACACACACATGGAGACACACACTGGGGAATATATACATTGGGATGTAACACCCCCATACACAAGACAAAAACATGTTTGACACTTAACACCAACTAAACATGTTTTTTTTTCTAACAACGAGATAACATCTGAGATAACATGTACTTCAAAACAAAGAGCTATAAAAAAAACTAGCAGTTGGTACAACAACCACTCGGGTCAACAATGACAGAACGAGTTGACGGCAAGAGAGACTGAGTCGACAGCAACATAAAACGAGTCCACAGCAACATAGACCGAGTAGACAGCAAAATAGAACAAGTCGACAGCACGAGAGATTTAACTCCGAGATAGAGCATCCGCCAACACATTCTCAGACCCCTTCTTATGCTTTATGCTGAGGTTATAATTTTGCACTATGAGCGCCCAACGCATGAGGCGCTGATTGTGGTTGTACATCCGCGACAGAAAAACCAATGGGTTGTGGTCGGTGTATACTACCACTGGTAATACGCTCGAACCGACATACACCTCAAAATGTTGCAACGCATACAACATAGCCAAAGTCTCCAATAGTGGAATAGTTTAGTTGATGTTTGTTAAATTTCCGGCAGAAATAACAAACCGGGTGACTGACACCATCGTGATCTTCCTGTAATAACACTCCTCCAGCTCCCACCCCGCTGGCATCCACCTCCAGCTGGAACGGCAGGGAGAAATCTGGAGCAGAGAGAACAGGGGAACTGCATAAGAGAGCTTTAACACGATCAAATGCATTTTGACAATCAGCTGTCCAAATGAATGGTTTGGACGGGCTACACAGGCTAGTGAGAGAAGTGACGACAGAAGAAAAGTTTCGGCAAAAACCACGGTAATACCCAGCCATCCCAAGGAATCTACGCAATTCCCGCCTAGTAGTAGGCACTGGAAAAGTTGTGATTGCAGATATTTTTGCATCCACCGGACGCACTTGTCCTTGTCCTACCTGCTTACCAAGATAGGTAACCGTAGCCTTGCCGAACTCACACTTGGCAAGGTTAAGGGTCAGGGAGGCTCCAGCTAAGCGGTCAAAGACAGTTTTTTTTTTTTTTTTTTTTATTGGTCTTTTTCCCCCTCCATTTTCCTCCGATTTTTCTCCCATCCCAATGTTAGTCGTATGCCAATTCCCAGTCCCTCCCTGGTCGCTGCGCACTTACCCCCCACAGTCAGATCATCTGGGAGAGTGGAGGCTACCACGTGCTTCCTCCGACACACGTCCAGCCAATCACCGCTTCTTTTCACCTGGCAGCGCGGATTCTCATTGAGAGGGCGTAGCGTGTGGGAGGACCACACTATCCCCCTCACGTCCAATCCGCGCTTAGCAGGCGCCCCGACCGAACTGTAGGAGTCGCTGTTTACAACGACCCGGACCCACCCCGCCAGCTTCTCCCACCCTCTGATACAGCCAATTGTATCAGTGCAGACGGCCAGCCAAGCTGGTGACAACCCCGGAGCTGTGAGCTGGATTCGAACAGGCAAATCCAGCTCAGCTCCGGGGCTGGTGACGAACGCAATCTCCGCTCGGCCACCTAACCGCCCCAATAGGTCAAAGACAGTTTGTAAGGTTGTCATGTGGTCACGCCAGTTGGTCGAATAGACAACCAGGTCATCGAGATAGGCATTACAATTTGGAACACCAGCCAGGACTAGGGTCACCAGTCGCTGGAAAGTGGCCGGGGCATTACGCATTCCAAAAGGCATTACAGTATATTGCAAAAAATTGTCAGGAGTAACAAACGCCGAGATTTCCGAGGCACGGGGGGTCAAAGGGACCTGCCAGTAACCCTTTAACAAATCTAGTTTGCTAACATAGGTGGCAGATCCAAGGTTGTCAATACAATCTTCCATGCGGGGCAGTGGGAAGGAATCAGGCACGGTGACAGCATTTACCTTTCGGAAATCAGTACAAAATCTAGGAGTTCCATCCGATTTGGGAGCTAACAAGCAAGGTGAACTCCAGGGACTGCAACTTGGCTTGGCTAAACCATGTTTTAACAAATAGTCAACCTCCTGTTGCATCATGGCCCTCTTGGTGATGTTAACACGGTATGCATGTTGCTTGATAGGCACAGCATCGTTAACATTAATATCATGGGCCAATACAGAAGTACAGGAGGGAACATCACCAAACAGAGCCATGTAGGCCTGAATCAAATTTGTGATGTCCTCTCGCTGCTCCTCAGGTAAGTGTGCTAAGTGAGTGGGCAGGTTCAATAACATCTCAGTGTTGGACAATCTAGCACCCTGATGGGCTGCATTGCGCAACTCCAAGCCATCTACATCCTCACCACTAACGTCAGGAGAGTCCGGAACTATTGGAGTTGAGGCAACAGCAGAGACGGCCAGTCCGGCTGTCTGGTCTGAGGTCTTCACCTGCACACTATCTCTGGAAAAATATGGTTTAAGCATATTGATGTGGCAAACACGAGAGTGACGTTTACGATCAGGGGTGCGAACCACATAGTCTGTATCACTTATCTTCTTGTCTATTGCATACGGTCCGGAAAAACGAGCGGAAAGAGCAGAACCAAGGATAGGTAACAGGACTAGAACCTTATCACCTGGCTGGAAAGATCGAGAAACAGCTTTCTCGTCATAGTGCCGTTTCATAGTTCTCTGGGAAGAAGAGAGCGCTTCTTTTGCGAGAGAGCACGCCTGATGCAGTCGCTCTCGAAACTGGCTAACAAAATCTAGAACATTATTGGGTGTGCTGGCACCCTTTGACATGAACCGTTCTTTAAGAACTTTCAGAGGCCCTCTAACAGTGTGCCCAAAAACAAGCTCAGCAGGACTGAAACCAAGAGACTCCTGTATGGTCTCTCGCGCAGCAAATAGAACAAGGGGGACACCCGCATCCCAATCTTTCTCTCTGTGTCTAAGCAATATTTACGCAGCATGGACTTTAATGTCTGATGCCAACGTTCTAGAGCCCCCTGAGTTTCAGGGTGGTAGGCACTGGACACTATATGTTGGATACCCAGGGACTGTAACACTTGCTCAAATAACCTAGACAGGAAGTTGGTGCCTTGGTCCGTTTGTACTACCTTAGGCAGTCCAAACGTGGAGAAGAACTTCGTCAAAGCCTTAATTATTACAGGCGCTGTAATTCTGCGAAGAGGGATAGCCTCAGTGAAACGGGTGGCGGTACACATTATTGTCAACAAAAACTGATTGCCGGCTTTGGTCTTTGGCAACGGACCAACACAGTCAACTATGACATGTTCAAATGGTTCACCGACCGCTGGTATAGGACAGAGGGGAGCAGGTGGAATTACCTGGTTTGGCTTTCCGGTGATCTGATAAGTACTACAGGTACGACAGTACTGTGCTACATCGGACTTCAAACCGGGCCAAAAGAAATGTTGAAGTATTCTGTTGTATGTTTTAGTGACTCCCAAGTGTCCAGACCAAGGGTTGTCATGGGCCAAGAACAGTACAAGCTGATGATAAACTGCAGGGACAACAATCTGATAAACAGTGCTCCAGTCTGGTACCTGATCTGGTAGCCCTATCTCCGATTGTGCATGCTCTGCCAGTCTAGTACCATGGGAACCTCCATGTACGCATCAAACTCCTTCATCCACAAAATAAGAATGCAACTCTCTCCTCTGTTCTGTTTCAAGAGAAGAGAAACATTTTGCAAGAGAAGGGTCAGCCTTCTGGGCAGTAATTAGCATTTCACGAGTAACGGGTAACTTCAATGCGTCGGAACTAGTTACAGTTGTCTGTGGGGGTACCTTACTATGAGTCTTGGTTTGTCAGCGGTATCAGAAGTTGGAGCCAGCAACTCCTCCCTGACAAAAGCTGAAGCAAAAACAGAGTCAGACAAATTAATTTCATCACCTCTCTTTTTCAATTGAGCCCGAGTGACAACACTTGCAGAAAAAACTTCAGGGAAGTTCTGTGACAAGTCATCAGGCAGAGAATCTGTGTCTGGGTGATCCAACACTTCCAGCACAGCGTTCACCTGTCCTCCAGCTAAATCATTTCCCATGATAAAGGAAATGCCTTTAACTGGCAAGGAAGGTCTCACCCCTATTTTAAAGAACCCAGTGACCAAATCAGATTGGACATGAATACAGTGTAACGGGGCTGGCACGAAACCCATCTCAATACCTTGAACTAGGACACTAGAACCACAGGAAGATTTCTCAGACAGAGGTAGTACATCAGAGAGGATAAAGGATTGTGAGGCTCCAGTATCTCGTAAGATCTGAACTGTACACTGATCTTTTGGATCACCTGTCAAGGAAACTAAACCCTTGGAAGTAAATGGCCTGAAACAAGGATCGAGAACATCCTGATCATTGTGCATCTGTTGATCGGAATCAGGTGCCATTTTAATCAGACCAACCCCTTTGGGTTGTCTAAAGTTCTGAGAGGACGGTTGCTGCTTACGTTTCAATGTTAAACAGTCAGAAATAACATGACCAGGTTTATGACAGTAGTAACATGTCCGCTCCTCTTTTGAGCGTGGAGGTGACATTTTTGGTCGGGGGTGTGTGAATTCTGGATGGTTGGGGACAGAAGGTCTCTGAGAGAAATCATGGGGGAGAAACGAGTCACGCCTATCTACAAACACAGTTTTATGGGTTAGCGCAAACTCATCAGCTAATACAGCAGCTTGCTGCAGAGTGGACACTTTCTGCTCACTCAGGTAAATTACAATACGCTCTGGCAAACGATTCTTAAACTCTTCTAATAGAATGAGTTCTCTGAGAGAGTTAAGATCTGAGGCCTTGCTTGCTGCACACCATTTATCAAAGAGAGTTCCCTTCTCTCTAGCAAACTCTACAAAGGTCTGGTTGACAGCTCTCTTGTGACTGCGAAACCTCTGCCTATAAGCTTCGGGCACAAGCTCATATGCACGAAGGATGGCAGCCTTCACAGTATCATACAGTAAACTATCTTCTAGGGAAAGTGTTGAACAAACCTCTTGGGCTTTACCAGTCAATTTGCATTGAAGCAACAAAGGCCAGACCTCTCTTGGCCAGCGCAATGAAGCAGCAATACGCTCAAACACATTAAAATAAGTATCAACTTCTGTCTCTCGGAACGGAGGCACCAAAGCAATGTGTTTACTTATATCAAAAGTGTGTGATGAATAAGCTGTGGAGGAGGACATACCCGGGCCTTGTGGAGGAGTCGGTGTAGCAGAGTTGGATCCACTCCTTTGGTCTCCCAGCTCCAACTCCCGCAGTCTGAGCTCTTTTTCCACCTCAAGCTCCAACCTACGGATGTTAACAGCCCTTTCATTTTCTGCCTCAAGCTCCATTTTACGAAGCCGATACTCCGCCTCACGTGCTTGTGCCTTCTCCTGAGCCTCCATCTGGAGACGGGCTATTCTAACCTTGACCTGGGCCCCTTCTCGAGACCCAGATGACACAGGAGAGGCCAAGTGAAAATGTGGCAATGTGACTCTCACACCTGCCTTTTCAGCACCATGGGCTTGCTCCTCAGAAGACTGTGCTTCCGTAGGTTCACCAGGAGGACTTGCATGTTCATCAGAGACCACAGGTAAAACAAGCGTCCCCTGCTCCAACAGCTTATCTACCACAAGACACCTGATATCCTGCTTAAGATGCTTTTGTTGAACCGAGAGTTGAAAATGTGTGGCAATCTCCACTAAGTCTGCCTTGCGGCAGCTATCCAGCGCTTCCCAAGTAGGATTGCTCAAGAATTTCCCCAGATCAAAAGTACTAACTGCCATTATTATTTTTTTACACAAATGCCATTTTTACACACAAATTAATTAACAACTATACAAGTGTAAACAAACACAGTTCACCAAATCCATCAACCAACAATTGAACACGGGTTACAAGATCCAGGCAGAGCCCCCATTTATGTTACGACCCCTGTGAGTCTAAGGGTAAAGGGCTGTAACATAACAGTTGGTTGACAGAAAAGATGGACCACGTTTGTAAACAACAATGATATTTATTGAAAGATGCAAAGGAAGCACATGTAGCTCAGGGGTGAGCCCAGGCCAAAACAACAAACAAACACCACTATACTACAAATAAACCCAAATCTAATCTATGGTAAAAGAGATTACATTACCTAAACTACTCTTACCTAACCAAAACAGGAGAAAACAATATCCAAAGGAAATGGCAGCTCACCCCATCTGTGCTTCCTGAGAAAGAGAGAAAAACACATTAATGATACAGAAAACAAAAACAGCATATATACAAAAACAAACTATAACTAACAATGCTCTCTCTGTGGCCATACACACACAAGGAAATTTCCACTAAGCACCAAAGGCCAATAAACGAAATGCAATATTGTCAATGTTACAGGTTACAAAATCACACTAGGCCTAGCCTCATGCCAGAGAGAGAGAAAGACTGAAGTGAGAAGCCATGTTTTAACAGGTGTGGGGTGATCCATGATTGGGTGGTGTTGATTGAGTGTTGGAGTCTGGAACACCATCCACCAATCGGTGCTGTGTTGCTATAATGGAAGGGCAGGCCTGGCAGGGACCAATGGTGAAGGGAACAATGGCTGGAGGGAGGAAACAAAATGGAGAACACACACACATGGAGACACACACTGGGGAATATATACATTGGGATGTAACAGCTACAACATTGTCATCCGTCACAAGAAGGGGGTGGACAATGTTGTGGCCGATGCCTTATCCAGAGGGTAGGTCTGGGGGTACTGCTCTGATGTTGGTTGTATAGGAAATAATGTTTTGTTCACCCGGTGGGTTCGCTTCTATGGGGGGAGGTGTCACGTACGTTGGTTGTTCATTATCATTATTGCCATATATTTTAACACCATGTAACATCAGGGTAATATATTATTTGTGTTGTTTGCTATGTGTGGTGTTGTGTCATCTCCTAATTGCCTGTTTCTATTCACAGATGCCACTCATCTCCCTGATTGGATTGGTTGCATCTGATTGGTGCACCTTCGAACAGGCAGTGGAGATGGGTGGTTAATAGAGTGGAGATGACACACATTGGGGCGCCTCTCTCTGTCAGTTGCCACTGATCAGAGTTTTGTGAGGTTGCCATTGATTGACCACTGTGTGTGGATACCTTGTGCTTTTGTTTGCCACTGTGTGTGGACTTACCAGTAGCCGGATATATATGTATTGTGTTGTGGGCCTTAGAGCCATTTGCCTTCCTGCTTGGAAGTAAGTATCTATATATATATCTATCGGAGTTGCTCTGGTACTAAGTATATACTATATCTTATATCATGTTATATCATATGGTTTATATATATATTATTAGTATTCTCCTATACCTCACTTTGTCTGTTCTCCAATTACCTTTTTCCCTATTTGTTTACATGTTTGTGGGTTGTTTTTTCCCTTTGTTGCCTATTTAAATATCAGTGGAGGTTTCAAGCCCTACCCTGCATAATAAATATAATTTACTATTTTGGATCAACGTCTTGTGTTCACTTTATTACCTGCTCGGGACCTTGCTTAAGGCACTACTGGAGGAGCTGGTTTTCACATACAGCCCGCTCCAGCTTATATTCTATATTGTCTTTAGACATTACTATGTGACACACTATTACACACTATTACACTATTACACTATTACACACTATTACACTATTACACTAGCACACTATTACACACTATTACACACTATTACACTATTACACACTATTACACAAAATTACACTATTACACTATTACACACTATTACACTATTACACTATTACACTATTACACACTATTACACTATTACACACTATTACACTATTACACTATTACACACTATTACACTATTACACTATTACACACTACCACACTATTACACTATTACACACTATTACACTATTACACTATTACACACTATTACACTATTACACTATTACACTAGCACACTGTTACACTATTACACACTATTACACTATTACACTATTACACACTAGTACACTATTACACTATTACACTATTACACTAGCACACTATTACACTATTACACACTATTACACACTATTACACTAGGACACTATTACACACTATTACACTATTACACTATAACACACTATTACACTATTACACACTATTACACTATTACACACGATTACACTATTACACACTATTACACTATTACACTAGCACACTATTACACTGTTACACACTATTACACTATTACACTATTACACACTAGCACACTATTACACTATTACACTAGCACACTATTACACTATTACACACTATTACTTGGATGGGTGCTACACCAGAATGATGCGTGTGGTGCTCAACATCAACAGGGATGAGCATGTCACTAATGCAAACTTGTATGGGGGGGTGCTAAAGGTGAGCGATAAAGTGGCAGTCAGGAGAATGAGGCTGGCAGGTCACTGCCAGAGACACCATGAGATGCCAACCAGCAAACTTGTACTGTGGGAACCAACACACGGGCATCGATCACGAGGACGTCCCACGTTAACCTATGTGGACGTACTCAGGAGAGATGTGGGAACAGAAAGCACCGGCGAGCTAGCCAGATGCATGGAGGATCGGGATGACTGGAAGCACCGATGGAGGGCCCGTCCGAGGACGACCTAGATAGATTACACTATTACACTATTACACACTATTATTACACTATTACACACTATTACACTATTACACTATTACACACTATTACACTATTACACACTATTACAGTATTACAGTATTACAGTATTACACACTATTACACTATTACACTATTACACACTATTACCCTATTACACAAAATGTGCACATTTTTGTTTTTCATTTTGGGATATGTTGGGGTACTTTGGGGTATTTTGGGGTACTGTGGGGTATTTTGGGGTATACTTTGGGGTACTTTGGGGTATTTTGGGGTACTTTGGGGTATTTTCTGGTATTTTGGGGTATACTTTGGGGTATTTTGGGGTATTTTCTGGTACTTTGGGGTATACTTTGGGGTAATTTAGGGTATTTTGGGGTATTTTGGGGTATTTTCTGGTATTTTCTGGTACTTTGGGGTATACTTTGTGGTATTTTAGGGTATTTTGGGGTATTTTCTGGTATTATCTGGTACTTTGGGGTATTTTGGGGTATTTTCTGGTATTTTCTGGTACTTTGGGGTATACTTTGGGGTATTTTAGGGTATTTTGGGGTATTTCCTGGTATGTTCTGGTATTTTGGGGTATTTTAGGGTATTTTGGGGTATTTTCTGGTATTTTCTGGTACTTTGGGGTATACTTTGGGGTATTTTGGAGTATTTTCTGGTATTTCCTGGTATTTTGGGGTATACTTTGGGGTATTTTAGGGTATTTTGGGGTATTTTCTGGTATTTTCTGGTAATTTGGGGTATACTTTGGGGTATTTTGGAGTATTTTCTGGTATTTTCTGGTATTTTGGGGTGTACTTTGGGGTATTTTAGGGTATTTTGGGGTATTTTAGGGTATTTACTGGTACTTTGGGGTATACTTTGGGGTATTTTAGGGTATTTTGGGGTATTTTCTGGTATTTTCTGGTATTTTGGGGTATACTTTGGGGTATTTTAGGGTATTTTGGGGTATTTTCTGGTATTTTCTGGTACTTTGGGGTGATTAGTAGGACCCCCCCTATAGGACTTGTTTTCTGATGCTGGGATCAAAGTAAAATGCCGCTTCTAACATACAGATAATTGCATGCATCCTCTCCCTGCACACAGGTGTGGGAGCATTTGACCATCCCCCCCACAGCTGTGTGAAGGAATCTATGTCTTTCAATGTGTATATAATGTATGTATTGGTGGGTGTAACCAAAACATTGCACTGAGAGCAGGCAGGTTTGGTCAGTGAGAACTAGGGAGATAATATCAACATCGCCGTTGCTATAGTGATTTGGGTCAAAGAGCCGTTGTCAAAGACTGTGTGTCACGTAGTAACGAGAAGAGGGGGCGGGTCCCTGTTGCTATGGGGAGAATGTTATGAGGGGTGAGTTCCTTCCACGGTAGGTTTAGACTGAGATACGAAGCACAGACGAGCAGACGCGTTGATCAGAGACTTTCATCCCTCCTCACCCCCGCCGGGTGGGGGAGGGTAAATATGCCACATCATCACATCATGCATGGCTACAACGAGGCCCAGAACCAGTGGACTCATGAGAGAAGAGACGGTGGAGAATAATGAATTTAGTTTTCCTTCAAAGACTGGTCAAGGACATTACAGAACGGTGTTTCCATCTGGTACAGAGGCTATGTTTATGAAAATAAACATGAGGATCTAAGGAAAGAGATCACGTTGCAGTGTCGTTTCTTATGACTAACGGATGTACTAACAGGGGTTGATACAGTGGGTGACAGCCAATGTGAAGGGTTGAAAACAAACACAACACAGAACAGGGAGAGTCACGAAGGAGATGACGAGATGAGATTGGCTGATTACCGAAGAATCCAATATGTGGCAGTGGGTTTTATTGAGAACACAGTATTTACAACAAATGACATCATAGAATGGATATAAATATAGATATAAATATAAAGAAATAGTTTGTCCCAAATAACACTGAAATACATCAAATAACACTGAAATGCACCATGATCAGGTTCGCAAGGTCTCGTCGGGCCCCATGCCTCTTCCGATGAATCAGAATTTAAATCTAATAAACAGGAATAATATCGTTAGTTGGCGAACTAACGTATAAATAAACATACAGAATACAAGACTTTCTACAATATAACCATTAGCTAAAAAATGCTCCCAAAGGACACCGCTGTATCGCGCACATACATAGCTGCACACGGACACACACACACCTGTACTACACACACGCATGCTATTTTAGTTGGCGAACTAACGTATACATAAACATATGGACAGTATAAGACTTTCTACAATATAACCATTAGCTAAAAAATTCTCCCTTGCGAGCACGGGGAGAACATGCAAACTCCACACAGAAAGGCCTGGGAGATACCCCACCTGGGTACCTGGCATCATGGAAACCTGGTCCCTAAGCAGGAATCGAACCCTGGACCTTCTTGCTGTGAGGCGACAGTGTTAACCACTACACCACCGTGCCGCAAAGGACACGGCTGTACCGCGCACACAGGATAGCTGCACATGCACGCACACACACACGCGTGCTAATTTATGATTTAAACAAACATATAAACAAACATGACAACACACGATAAGATATACAAGCATTAATTACAGTGCATATCCAATGAAATTACCATTTAGTCAAATGTCTTATACAGGATATACCCCTAATACCTGTTATCTAAAAACCTACACTATTATGCTCCAGCTCGTACCCCCCCCTCCCGGATGCGTGAATATTAAAGGCAACCAACTTGTGTCTAACCACGCCCAACTTGCGTCTAGCCACGGCAGCATTATGTAGCAGTAATCCGCCATTTTTTACTATCCATAACTAGCTCAATTGGCAGCGCTGCATTGCTGTGGATCCTATGGCCCGTTACTGGCAAGTTCGATTCCCTTCAATTTTTTTTTTTTTTTTTTTTAATGTGCATTCGCATTCTTTCGCCGTTAAGTTTAGGCATAACTTTAAGCATTGTTTCGGAGTTGGTTAAGGTTAGGCATTGTTTCGGAGTTGCTTAAGGTTAGAAGGGTTAAGTTTAGGCGCTGTTAAGGAGCTGGTTAAGGTTAGAGTTTGTCTTAGAGAATGGCAATATTTTTTAATGTGCATTCTTTCGCCGGTTAAGTTTAGGCATTGTTTCGGAGTTTGTTAAGGTTAGGCATTGTTTCGGAGTTGCTTAAGGTTAGAAGGGTTAAGTTTAGGCGCTGTTAAGGAGCTGTGTAACTGAGGGGTACAATTCCCTGACTGTATTAAATAAGTATGGTATCATTAAACCACTACTGTCTTATGTACATTACTACTGGCCATACAGTACACAGGTATATCATGATGAACACTTCCCACAATGACACGGTTCCACACAAAACTGGGTTTAATAGTATTTATTAGCAGCAAGGATAGTATATAACAATACTTTACATGGGGTTGCGCTTATAAGGCAAAGAATGTGCATGAGCAAATCAATAACATAAGTCCATTCTCATATTACGCAGGAGATAATGAATACCACCTGTATCCTAGGAATTATATCTATGGTACACTAGTAAGGCAGCGGGAGATACGGGTAGGGTCCCTCCGGTTGTAGGCCAGCAAGGGGAGAGGATTTGTCGGTAGCAAAGTACTAGTAAAGTCGGTACATTACTCCCTTGATCAGCAGACGAAAGCAGCAGCTATTCTCCGGTATGCGGTGCAGCATGGAAGAAAGCTAGCCAGCCTCGGGCGTCCTAGAGGCGGGCTCGACGATGCTCCTCACAGGGTAAATCCCACACAATTGTGGGTGTAGACGATTCTCCGCTCCAATGGTCAGGACCAAAGCAAATATAATCCAGCCGAAAAGGGCTATGTAGTCGTCGGGTAAGTTATCCAGTGTACATGTCCACACGGTCCTCGTCTAGGGCTCCTCGGGTGAAGGCGCCAGGTTAAGCTGCCCAGCCTGGATAAGCACACTAGCTGGTACGAGGAAGCGTTGGTAATGCTGGTCACTGTAGAACGATAGCCGCACGATACACTATACATAAATAGACTATTACTGAATTAATAGAATAGGTTGAACTCGACGGTACAGCGTTAAACTCTGATACTTCAGCTATCAATTTGCACGCGGTCTCAATGCTCTATTTGGGGCCAAACGGGCCCTACTTCACCGCACGTTGTATCGTGGGTGAGGCTTCACTTGGGTAACTCGAACTACTTCTGTATTCACCTGCGCCATATTTATACGTTAGGCGAACAAACTAGTACCAGCCCTATTCCTGTCTCGTATCCTTGCGCAGAGCCGTTCATGCCCAGGCATGTCTTTGACGGTGACTTTGAACTAGACCCTGGGGGTATGGCAATGGCGCCTAAGGGACCGCTGTCCAATAGGAGAACGAAATATTATGGTCTGTACTAGGTTAAAGGGATATTCCGTGTATATGTACAAAGAATACACAAGGGATATCAGACGATATACAAATATTATGCAATATATATCAATCAATAAATATATATATTCGGTTTAATCTGATCCTTCGTAACAGCCGCCTCCTAATTAGTCCCACCTAATTAGATAAGCAGAGACAGATTAACGCACTGTCCACTACTCAATGTCCGTTGTGAGGGTAGGGCAGTTCACAAAGTCAGTGGGTCATGGTCGTCATTAAGCGAGTCGGGGAGCCTTGGCAACTCTATCAGCCTCGCCACCGGTCGGTGTATGTCCGCCCCTGGCCGAGCACTTCTGCCGCTCTGACCTTTCCGTCGGCACCAGTGATCACTTTGCTTACGCGGCCGGCCGGCCACGCAGCTCGGGGTAGTGACTGGTCTATGGTCATGACGACTGGAAGGGGTGAAGGGGGGCTTAGGAGGAAGCGGGCCTGAGACTGCTTTGATCTGTGCTTGGCTGTGCCTCCTCCTCCTCCGTCTGTTTCTCTTGTTTGCTCTGTACCCCGTCTGAGGAGGGGCCGGTTCCGGCCGCCCCGTCAAGGAGTCGCTTGGGGTGCTGGGTTCGAGGTCAGCTACGTCTGGAGCGCAGCTGAGGGGGGTGGAGTTCCGAACTCCCTCTTGTGCCCACGGTTCTCTCACAGGCCTCTCGCTCAATGTCAATAGCCTCTCAACGGGCTGTACGAGGGAGTGGCCGGTGTCGCTCGCCTTTGTGTGTAGGAAGCGTGTAGACGTGGGTTGACTGTCAAGTCCGTAGAGGGGGCCCTGGAGCGTCCATCCCAGTCGGGTCTGAACCGCGACTGGGCATCCTTTGGGTCCGATGTGGGCCGCCTCAATTGGGAGAATGAGGTCCGCGTGGTCGGAGCCGATGAGCAGGGTCGGTGTGGCGCCGTCGATAAGCGGTATAGGTAGTTGACGTAGATGCACATACTTGGCCATCAGCTGTGGGATGGGGTAGGTGTACTGAGACAGGCCTATGTAATGGCTGGTGAAGACGTTGGTTATACTATACTGCTTCTCGGGCTGGTCCACCGCTGCTATCTTGAAGGAGACCTTTTCACCTTTTATGGTCTTCTGGTCCCTTCTGATGGTGCGTATGGTCATGGTACCTTTGGCACCCCGCAGGCCCAACTGGGCTGCTGCGGAAGCGAGGAGGAGAGTCTTTTCAGACCCATCGTCCAGGACGGCATAAGTGTCCAGGACCTTGTCCTCGTAGCTCAGGAGCACTCTGACCACTTTGATGAGCACTCGGGGGGTCCCACTATGCTGGTCAATGTGGAGCACTCCTGTTGGTCGGTTGCTTTGGATCGTCTGGGGTGGTGCCGACTCGCGGTCGTCCGAGTAGCACCGTGACTCCCAGTGTCTGCTGTAGCAGTCGGAACAGTAGGGAGCGGTCTGGTGGATCTTCGGTACTGGTGCCACCGCCTCGGCATGGTACATTACCGCGACGGGCCCACTCTGTTGTCCTGGCTGACGCCTGTTGATGTCATGCAGGACCTCCAAGTGGGCGCCGCCGCACCTGCCGCACTTCTTCTCCAAGCGGCACGCAGCTGCCATGTGGCTGCGCGCGCAGCGGAAGCAGCGGCGGTGGTCCTTGATCCACTGACTCACCTCATCCGTGGTCAGCTTGTTGAAATCGTCACATCGATACAGCCGATGTTCCGCTTCACAGTACTGGCATTCAATCTTCCACTCCTCTTTCGTCGAGGGGGTGTCGTGGTTCTTGTGCTGCGGTACTGATTCGGCTTGGTGCATAACGGTCACTGACCGGCGGTTATCATTTAATCCCCGAGGTCCTGGTCTTGGGCTTGGTCCACTCCATATGAACGTGTCTAGTCGTAAGCTGCTGACCTCCCTGGCGAGGAACTCAGACAGGTCTAGGAGGGATGCCTCTGGACCGTTGGGGTCGCGGTGGTCTCTCTGCCGCCGAAAACGCTCTTGTCGGGCGGGAGGGAGCTTCTCTAATATTCTCTCTACATTAGAGTTAGCGTACAGTTCGTATATCCCCTTTTCCTTTTGGGCCCCCAGCATCCCTACCAGGGACTGTACCTTGATAGAGAGGTCATCCAATGCTCTGTTGTCTCTGGCTGGGGGGAAACGGTCAATGTCTCTTATCTCCTGTATCACGTAGTCCCATATGCGTCCATAACGTTGGTCGAGGGCTACTAGAGCCGCGGTGTATGGGGTAGTAGAGTTGGAATATGCCAGCGCTATATTGTGCGCTCTGGGCACCTTCAGGTGCTTGAGTAGGATAGCATACTTGTACGTTTCATCCGGTACATCGGACATCATTGTCTCTAAGCACATTCGTAGCTCTGTGTACTGTGCTCTGTTCTCGTGTGTGAAGTCCGGGAACGTCGGTGTGCCAAGGTACGATGCCATGGATGGCTGGCACATCGGTGAGCGTTGGGGGAGAGGCCTCCTGGGCGAGTCTCCCCGTGCGTGTCGTCTTGGGCTGGTACTTGGTGGGTACCGAAGGTCGGGTACCCAGGTGCTGTTCCTCGGTGCTGACGGTGCGTCAAACTCACCCGTGAGTTGAGTCGGGGGTTTGTAGCGCAGTGCCTCGGGGCTGACGTCTGGGCTGTACTGGACCTCCTGGTCCAGAGTACGTTGCTGCTGGTCGGGGCTGTACTGGGCCTCCTGGTCCAGAGTACGTTGCTGCTGGTCGGGGCTGTACTGGGCCTCCTGGTCCAGAGTACGTTGCTGCTGGTCGGCTTGACATTCCTCCTCTTCCTCCTCCTCTTCCTCTGCTAGGTCCTGGAGTCTTCGGTTCAGTCTCTCGGCGTGGTCCGGTTCTTCCCGGTTGCTGGGTCTCGTATGGTCCGGCCGGGGAGGGGGTTCGGAGACGTGGACAGGATCCTCCTGTTGGCGGGGTCCCGGGTCGCTTGGTCGGGTAAGGGAATGTGCCCTAGACCCTTGTCGTGATGATCTCCGGGAGCTCCGTGCGGAGTGAGGGGGTGTCGCCATGGCAATCAATTTGTCCATCAGCTGCGCCTGCAGCCGGTCGCGCTCTGCCTCGCGCTGGGCATGGGCGGCGGCGCGCACTGCTTCGCGGCGGCTTCTTTCAATGTTCTCTTCCATCTGAAGGCGTCTGGTCTCCAGTCTTATGCGGTCGTCTTCACTCCTTTGTTGCGCCTGGAAGCGCTCTCGCTCGGTTGCAGAATGTTTGCATTCACTGAGGGCTTGCGCTTGGAGTTGCGCGTGAAGGCGCTCTCGTTCGTCTGCAGCTTGTTCGCGCTCGCTCGTCTGTTGCGCTTGGAGTCGATCGCGTTCACCCTGAAGTCGATCGCGTTCGGTGGAGGCTGCCAGGGTGGCGATGAGTGCCTGCGCCAGCATCTTGTCCGCTTCGCTGGGGGAAGACACAGGCGGAGGTGATCGGCTTCTGGCAGTGCTCGTTGGAGATCCGTTCTCCTGTCGCGCTCCGAGGAGATCCATCTCCTGGGTGTGCGTCTCTTCTGGTAGTGGGTCGGGTTCCGTCCCTGGAGCGCTTTCTTTATCCTGGAGCTCTCCGGGGACTACCTCGTTGACGTTGGCGGGGGGTAAAGTCGTGTCAGGTCCCTCCTGGTCCCCTCCGTGAGCTTGGTCAGTTACGTTAGAACCCACTAGGGTCTCTACTGGCGGGGTCGCCTGTTCGGTAGGGTTTGACATACTTTTACTATCCGCTTTAGTTATTTTATCCGCATTTAACTTCCTTTTAAAGCTAGGTATTGGACTGACAACGTATGCCTCTAGATAGGGAGGTGGCTGCTGTCTGCGCTGCGGGCGATCTAGTTTAGGAGAACCGTTTGTGGAGTGTTCATCATCGGCCATGTTAATATTAATATTATATTAATATTACGCTAATTACCCTCCGGCTCGAAGGACCAATTGTAACTGAGGGGTACAATTCCCTGACTGTATTAAATAAGTATGGTATCATTAAACCACTACTGTCTTATGTACATTACTACTGGCCATACAGTACACAGGTATATCATGATGAACACTTCCCACAATGACACGGTTCCACACAAAACTGGGTTTAATAGTATTTATTAGCAGCAAGGATAGTATATAACAATACTTTACATGGGGTTGCGCTTATAAGGCAAAGAATGTGCGTGAGCAAATCAATAACGTAAGTCCATTCTCATATTACGCAGGAGATAATGAATACCACCTGTATCCTAGGAATTATATCTATGGTACACTAGTAAGGCAGCGGGAGATACGGGTAGGGTCCCTCCGGTTGTAGGCCAGCAAGGGGAGAGGATTTGTCGGTAGCAAAGTCTGGATCAACGGGGACTCAATAAGCTCCTGCTACGGGAGACGGTACATTACTCCCTTGATCAGCAAACGAAAGCAGCAGCTATTCTCCGGTATGCGGTGCAGCATGGAAGAAAGCTAGCCAGCCTCGGGCGTCCTAGAGGCGGGCTCGACGATGCTCCTCACAGGGTAAATCCCACACAATTGTGGGTGTAGACGATTCTCCGCTCCAATGGTCAGGACCAAAGCAAATATAATCCAGCCGAAAAGGGCTATGTAGTCGTCGGGTAAGTTATCCAGTGTACATGTCCACACGGTCCTCGTCTAGGGCTCCTCGGGTGAAGGCGGCAGGTTAAGCTGCCCAGCCTGGATAAGCACACTAGCTGGTACGAGGAAGCGTTGGTAATGCTGGTCACTGTAGAACGGTAGCCGCACGATACACTATACATAAATAGACTATTACTGAATTAATAGAATAGGTTGAACTCGACGGTACAGCGTTAAACTCTGATACTTCAGCTATCAATTTGCACGCGGTCTCAATGCTCTATTTGGGGCCAAACGGGCCCTACTTCACCGCACGTTGTATCGTGGGTGAGGCTTCACTTGGGTAACTCGAACTACTTCTGTATTCACCTGCGCCATATTTATACGTTAGGCGAACAAACTAGTACCAGCCCTATTCCTGTCTCGTATCCTTGCGCAGAGCCGTTCATGCCCAGGCATGTCTTTGACGGTGACTTTGAACTAGACCCTGGGGGTATGGCAATGGCGCCTAAGGGACCGCTGTCCAATAGGAGAACGAAATATTATGGTCTGTACTAGGTTAAAGGGATATTCTGTGTATATGTACAAAGAATACACAAGGGATATCAGACGATATACAAATATTATGCAATATATATCAATCAATAAATATATATATTCGGTTTAATCTGATCCTTCGTAACAAGCTGGTTAAGGTTAGAGTTTGTCTTAGAGAATGGCAATAGACAGCCTATTTCCGCGCTGCAGCGCGAGGCAATAGACAGCCTATTTCCGCGCTGCAGCTCTCTCGCGCTGCCGTGGTCACATGGGCATATTGGCCAATCAGAGAAACGCTAAACACAAGTTGGTTGCCTAAAATATTCACGCCTCCCGGACCCCCCATTGGATAATCCAACCATTATAACTTGTTCCTAACCAGACACTACCATTATATGCTAGCTTTTATTCTCTCCACCACTTCTAACCACATTGTCATTTTGGATTCATTGAGACCCAAAATTCTTGCTGTAGATATTTCTTGATAAATCACATCGAGATATGTAAGAGTCCAGGGCCCTCATTCATCAATGTGTGCGTAGAACATGTTCTATTTCCACACGTAAGCACGGAATGTAGAACTAGTGTACGCACAGGGAAGTCGGGATTCATCACACGTGCGTACGCAGGCTCTACGCACACCTGTCATGATGAATCCCACCTTGGCTCTGCGCCGCGGCTCGTGCACGCTTTCACGTATTTGCATACCAGAAACGCCCCGATTAACCATATACGGTAATGGAATACACCCATGAAATGTGGAAAAATGGACTAAGCCGAGGGAAGCGTGTCATGAGACAGGCTGACAGACGTGTACACTTACGGTGATGTTGGATATGATATCTATTAACCATTGCTGCCTGGGCAGCGCAAACACTAATAAATACCGCGCTGGAATATGACTGCCTTTTCCTGTGTTGTTTGATTAATACCCAGGGATTGTTCTCCTCAATTTTATTCCAAATCGCGATGGATCTCCCGTCAATTTTCTACCTGCTGCATATGATTTCTAGAGGCATACTACAATCTATTTTGATGTCAGTATTGGGTAGCAATGAATCTCACTGCATGTATGATGTAGCTTGCCTTTCAATACATGAACTTGAATTCCATCATGTTTGTGTGCGGGACTCACAAGGCTGTTGTCACAATGGGTGGTACCGGTACAGACAGTAATAATAACAGTCCACACAATATCACGATCCATGCCATAGCCTATGTTCTATTAGGACATGATCTGTGACGACAAATGTTCTGATATCATACTCTGACAGCATGCCTATGATCAACAAAAACGCGAACTTGAATCCCATCATATACCTAGTCTGTCCACTATCTGGTGTCATTGCAATGCGTTTTCTATTCTTTCTTATACAGTAAAAAGGGGGAAGAACACTATATTCATATGACTTGTATTCTGCTTACAGCTTCGAAATTCCACTTGTTTCGTTTAACGTAAAGCCTTTTAAATATAATCAAAACGTTCCCGTGTTTCTGCGGTCTGCGCAAAATAATAACGAGTTGAGCTTTATGATTTATGATGAATTGAAAATGGGGGACCCTGATGTAAACAAGACGAAAGTTGGTCTGCATCCCCAATTAACAATTGTATGTACTGAGCTGTACTGTACTGTACCCATTCTGCAATCTGTTAATAAACTTTTCAATCAATCAATCAATCAAGCTACGCGGAGCGCAGTCAGTCAGTAGCCTACACCCCGTATATTCCGATAACGCTATATAAACCATGCTGCATTCATTCTGAGAGAAAGATCTATTATTCCAAATGCTATTTATAGGGTTTTGCCCATAATTACACTACTGTTGCTATTTTACAATGAACTATAATGAACTACGGTTCGTACAGAACATGCCAGTGTTATTATGCACAGAAGCTCATTTCCTTGTTGTAATAATATATTCTACCACTGGGCGCCAGGTACGCCTGGTCTGACCTGTGCGTAGATGTAAGCACGGAGTCAAGTTCAAATCGAAATTGATGAATCCCACTCTTTGCTTAGAAATGATCGTACGCACAGGGTAAGCACAGATCTGTGCGTAGAACACGTTGATGAATGAGGGCCCAGACCTTCCGACACATTTTTTCCGGTTGAAACCATCGTGATGCTATCAGCTTTTTAGCCACTGTGATACCAGATAAAACCAATCTCTTTAGCTGTGGAGGTACTGCATGTTCAAAGACATCATTCAGCAGTAATACAGAGGGGTGTACAGGTATATCCAGAGTTAAGAGATTTGATAAATGCTGGGTCACTTCTTTCCAAAATATCTTAACTGGTGGGCAGTCCCAGTACATGTGCATAAATGTCCCTTCGTCCCCATTTGTACATAGGGAGCATTTGGAGTCTTGTTTAAGACCCATTTTGTTCAGTCTTATAGGTGTTAAGTATGTCCTGTGAATATAGTTAAGATTGATTTGTTGATGGTCCGGGTTCCTTGATGCAAGTCGTACATTTGCCCAGGCCTCTTGCCAGTCAAAGTCTGTCTCCAGGTCTAGTATATCCCTCCTCCAGACTGAGTCTAGATGGAGGGTTTCATACGAGGGCGTTAGTAATTGATGATAAAAATCTGAAACAAAACCTCTCGATGTCTCTCTTTCATAGAAGAAATTGTGGTATCTGTGGTGTACAATTGGTATCGTTAATGGAACACCGTGAGCCTTCAAACATGCCAATAACTGTGCGTAAAAATAATATGTGGACTTGGTGAGATTAAATTTTTTGCGTATTTCATTGAAACTACAAAAACCCTGTTTGTTGAAAACGTCTCCTAATGAGTGTATGCCTTGCTTTTCCCATCTAGGGAATCTTATAGGTTGTTTTCCAATCAAGAGTGCATTGTTATTGAATAAGGGAGTATGATTATGCCATTTATGTGGGGTAGAATATTTTTTTTGTGTTTCACGCCATATCCGGATCGCATGAGTGATTATGGGGCCAAATTTCCGTTCGCATTGCTTAATTGATCATTTGGTGTATACTATGCCCTTCAGCCTATGTGGAGCTACTATATTTTCTTCTAAATTTCTCCAGGATACTAATGCTTGGGGATCAAACCATGTTGTTAGTGGTCTTAAAGTGTACGCCTTAAAGTAGTGGTAGAAATCTGGAAATGCCATACCTCCGTCTGCTTTGTTTCTCTGTGCGGTGGATCTTTTTATACGTGGTGGTTTGTTATTCCAAATAAATTTGTATGTGGAGGAGTGTAATTCTTTCCAGTAACCCTTTGGAGGGGGTAACGGTAGCATTGAGCTGAAGAAGTTGATTCTAGGTAGGACGTCCATCTTAACTATTGATATCCGTGCCTGTACTGAGTTTTTAAGTTTTGACCACCTGACAAGGTCGTATTTGATTTTGTTTTGGATTTTTATGTAATTGTGCTTCACCGTTTGGCTTATGGTAGGGAATATTTCAACTCCCAAACATCTAAAGTGTTTTACCATCGGTATCTCTTTTGGGAGGGTTATATTTCTTTTTGCAGGGGCGTTAAGTGGGAGGAAGGCCGACTTCGGCCAATTTATCCTAAATCCCAATAAATCTCCAAAGTCCTCAATCAACTTGAGAAGAGGAGGCAATGCGGTGTTAGGGTTTTGCATGAACAGTATTACGTCGTCCGCATATAAACTAATTTTGTGTTGTGTGCCCTTGATTATGATTGGTTCTATGGGTTGGGATTGTCTTATATATTGTGCTAAAGGCTCTAGTGATAGATAGAATAGTCCGGGACTAAGAGGGCAACCCTGTCTGGAAGAACGTGATACCGGAAAGATTTCGGAGATGATTGTACCTGTTGTAATCATGGCAGATGGGTCTTTGTATAATACTTTAATCATATCAATGAATCCTTTTCCTAACCCCATCCTTTCTAATACTGCCCATAGATACGACCATTCCAACCTGTCAAAAGCTTTCATTGCATCCAGGGACAGTATCGCCTTAAGTGTGTTGTCCTCCTTGTTAGCATCTAGTACGTGTAGTAATCGTCTTATGTTATCAGTGATCAAGCGGCCTCTTATGAAGCCAGTTTGGTCCGGATGAATTAAAGACGTCATATGCTTTTGTAGTCTGATGGCTAATACCTTAGAGTACAATTTGATATCGGTTCCGAGGAGGCTTAAAGGTCTATAACTACCACACTCGGTGGGGTCTTTGTCTTTTTTAAGGAGGACTGTTATGAGTGCAATATTGTCATTCTTATGGAAGTTCCCCTCCTTGACTGAGTATAAAATCATATTTAGTAATAAGGGTCCAATTATGTCCCAACAAGAGAGGTACATTTCTGGTGGGATACCGTCTCTTCCAGGAGCCCTACCACTTTGCATTTCAGATATGGCCTCCCTAAGTTCATCTAATGTGATCGGTGTTTCTAACTGTTTAGCGTCATCCTCTGAAAGTTTAGGGAGGTTAATTTGATTAAGATATGTGTCCATTTTGTTTTGATCGAAGGTCGTATCTGATTTGTATAAGTTGGAGTAGAATTCTTTGAATGTCGTGTTTATTTCTTTGGGTTCTGTAACAAGTCCTTGTTGTGCTCTAATGGTAGTTATATCTGCAAATTTTGCATTGACTCTTAATCGCATAGCTAATAGGTGAGTTTGGAACCTTGGGAGTACTGCTGTTGTCTTGTGCTACGTATAATTTATGATTTTTATATATTTTATATTTATATCTTACCTGCACTTGGTAACCAGTCCGTCTCGGGTCCTGAGTCGGTGGTATCCGAATCAAATTCAAAGTCCCGTACCTGCTTGCGAGTTCCGCGTCGCGGCGAGACACTCCTCGCACCGGAGCTAGGGACGCCACTAGGCCCCGCTACCGGTTCAG
>NC_140171.1:59063050-59075550 GCF_963971535.1 Notolepis coatsorum | reverse complement strand
GTCTCTGGTGAGAGACGGGACTCATCGCCATGGGCTCACCACCTCATTCTCAACCTGCTTAGCACGTTGCCCCAAATGAATACCAGGCCGGTCAGCTAGGGTATACTGTATGTTCCCTACTCCCCCCCCCCCTTTCTTTTTTGAGTGAACTCTTACTGGTCAGGTGCCCTGGCACTCAGCTTGTCACAAGTCTCTCCTATCTTTGTGACAGATGGGACGGACGAGGCAGGCACTCTATATCACCGTTGCCTGTTTTCTGGCTGGTATTTAGCTCTATTGGCTTTGTCTTATTATGTGGCAGTACGGCTGCCAGTCATGTAGCAAATCACTTCTTTTGCCATATTTAAGTTTAGCGTTTTGGTTATAGCAGTTCTGGGTTATGAGTATGTGTTATGTTATTTAGATCTTGATGTGCATCCTTTCCTAGTGTCCTCTTGTTCCACAAGCAAACAGGCACCCAGTTAGCTCTCAGTAAGGTTATTTATTGTTCTGTTATTGAAAGGCATATATTCTGGCTAACGTTTTGGTTAGCTTGTTTATCTGTGTTAGCCTTGTTGTGTTGGCCTAGGGCTGGAGGCTGCACTCGGTCTTGCACAGGGTCGGTTCTCCCCGTGGGTCAGGGTGTGAGTCAGAGGCCTGATTCAGTCACCCCAGGTTACCAACTCACTATTTCCTGTCCAGAGCAGAGCATGAGAGAGAATGGGGGCCTAAGGCAATGTCTTTCAGGCTCTGTTTGTGTGTGTGTGTGTGTGTGTGTGTGTGTGTGTGTGTGTGTGTGTGTGTGTGTGTGTGTGTGTGTGTGTGTGTGTGTGTGTGTGTGTGTGTGTGTGTGTGTGTGTGTGTGTGTGTGTGTGTGTGTGTGTGTGTGTGTGTGTGTGTGTGTGTGTGTGTGTGTGTGTGTGTGTGTGTGTGTGTTTGTCCACGTTTATGGTGGGTTGGGAGTAAGGCAGGCAGTTGGGGTGGGTAACGGAGTTCTATTGTTGTGATGGTCTGGTCCAAGATTTTTCAGATTTTCCGCCTCGGACATTGTAGAGCCACTGTTGTAGAAATAATAGGCATGTTGTCTATAGACATACTGTATACTACAAGAAACCAAAGGTTACGATTCAATCATCTAAACCAACAGATCAATACCATTACTAATTCAGAACTGTGAGACAGACAGACTCGTCATCAGGAGTCTGAAAAGGGCAACGTTTTAGACAATTATATGGCGTTAATTAACACTTTCGCGGCCACTGGGATGAGTCTAATTAATCTCAAGAGGACCGTGAAATGTAAACAGACATGGGGCTGTTTGTAGAGCTAAATCTATACTTTATAGTATTGCTATCTGTCCATTCTCATTGTGAATTGAGACCATAAACCGTCCCTTCAAAATGGCTTAAAGAAAAGAAAATTTCATCAATACGTTCTCATTTTATAGCGCCGTGAAGCATTATACCGGATTTGGTCTAATATATCTCCTGGAATCCGAGATAATGGGCTAATAGCTAATAACGTTAAATCCAATGGCATTTCGGTTATAGATACGCTCCAGTTAAAACTCAAACTGCATATGATCGGTACGATCCTCACGCATGTATGCATGAAAGGGGGGGGGGGGGGGGGGCGGGGGACGTCGTTTCTGATTATTGATTACCAATAACCGCGTTAGCCTCATTAGCCTCATAGGCCGAACGCCTGGATGGCTATCAAAACAAGGCCCGATCGGGATGTACTTTACGTGACAAAGATCTTACCGTGGTCACCATCTGGTAGATCGATATGTCCATTGGCTGATGATAAATCCCCTTATTGCATGGTGAAATCTGCGATGCAAAACGTAATCCAAACTACATGCTGCACATCTAGAATCCTGCTAACTGAAATCTTCATTGAAAGTAAAAAAAAAAGACTGATCCGTTCAGCCACAGGGCACACTGCATTATCGCGATAGCGCCCCTAAGAGGATCTGGCTGGTATTGCACCTTCTCGAATTCATAGAGTAGGGTAAATCTGCAGTGCCGCTCGGCGACCTTGAATAGGTTATTCATATGGAATAAAAGCAATAACAACTTGCCACGGATTTATCCGTGCTTCTGTCCACAACGGGTGGAATCGAAACATGGAGATCTCCGTTGTTCGTCCCCATTGTGTTAATAAAGTCACAGTGAAGTGAATTTTAATTTAGTTTTTATTGTTGTTATAAGGGCCAACTTGACTTAACAAAACAATAAATCTATAAAGCCCTTGAGGAGGCTGTTACCGGCTAAAACATATAGTTGACGCGTCTGTGGCTCGTGAAGGCTACTCGTCTGATCCAAAAATAGAATGTCCACGAGGTCCGTTGCAATAATACCCCCAACTGGGTTTATTTACACGAAACGATAATCGATGCACAATTTGCATGTGATATGAAGTAACGCCAACGGTAATATCTTGCACAACATAACATTCCTATACTACAAACAAAACGATTCACCAAACAATGATAACGTGCCGTGTCGATGTGACGTGACGACGGTCAAAAACTGTTAGGCTCTGCCGGTAACCAAACACACCTGGCTGTCATCAGTCCCATTACCCACTAAGTAGCCACGTAAGTCACCTACTGGTGAGAAATGGGAATTGATGCCATTAACCAATAGCAGGCATATGGCTGTCTACAGGCAGAAATCAACACAAATACATAAAAACAAAACAAATGCATAAAATATAACACATGGCACTACAACCATGTAAATTGGCTCTTACAGTTGTCTTCATCGAGTTGCATCATGGCACTTACAGTATATGCCAAAACATTAGAGGAAAATGTATAATATATGTATTATTATGTATAAACGAAAGGTATTATTTCTTTGTATTTGTAATATCTAAATTAGACTATTCTAATTTTGTCACTGGCCCATTCTCCATAAACCTTCTACCAGATATGCTTGTACAAAATTTTCTTCTTGATGGCATCACTGTCACTCTTCATGTTGGCATTATAATTGGTAAATTCTCAAATCAAGTCCCTCACCAAAAGCTGGCCTGTTTCATTCCAAAACACATACTGATTGTCATGCCAAATTTGTGGTGACTTAGGGCAATGGTGGAAGAAGTACACAGTTTATTTACATAAGTAAAAGTAGAAATACTATAGTGTACTCTAGTCAAAGTAAAGGTCCTGAAGGTTGAACAGGCAAGAATGTTCTACAACAGATCAGAATCAACTCGGATTCTGATCTGGATCAACTTTATCCAGTCAAATTCACTCGGATCAGGCAGTGGATGAATGGAAAGAACATGTGGTGCCCTTGCTTTGAACCCATTAATTTTCAAGTGAGTGATTTCAAGAGGTTGGCCTAATGATTAAAACATTTAAATATCTGACCCACTGAGCATGTCTCGGTATGTATTCATACCTGTTAACATTACTAATAAAATAATAAAGAATAATATTAATATCGGCCGTGGAAATAATAACCGAAATGAACAATGAACCGTGTTGACAGAATCTGGCTATGGGGCGACAATAATGTGGTAATAAAAGTGGTACCTTTACTTTTTCTGTGGGATTTCTGTTTCACGATTGAGTAAACTTCCCCGTTTTGCACACTACACATTCTTTGTCAGGTCTACGCTTTTCACCTTCAATGTGCATGCCTTCTGTCACTGCTTGCAGTTTCAGTAAATCCTCATAATTACAATAACCAATAATCTCATGCCATGTCTGAATATCGTGACTGACCGCCACGCTACACATATCATTATTATCATTACACTTGTCGTTGTCATTACACTCTGTTTGCAGATAATACATTATCTGGTACATCTTTATGTTAAACCGTGTACCGTCAGGCTCTACAAGACCATTTTTACCTTTATCGAAGAATACCTTGGCACCGCTTGCAGTAGCAGCTATTACAGAGAATAGTTCTTGTGGGAACGATGGTACGTAGAGAGCATTCTTTAACGTCACTGTACGCCGGCGCCCCCCACTGTCCGTGAGGCATACCTGTGCATCTCCTCTCTCTTGCGCCAACCCGTAGGTGCGCTTCCCGTCTGCCAGCTCCATGCTGTGTCTCTCCGGGTGGAAAGTGTTGTCAAAGTTCTTGAACCGACTCCTGTCGTTGATGACGTGGGACGACGCACCTGTGTCCACGATCAGTCCCTTCCTCTGGGCCCGCTGCAGCTGCGCCGGCCTGGCGATGCACGCTGTCCGCGCCCCGAAAGCGAAGTCTTTTTGTCCCGTTATTCTCCGGGCATCGTCTCGATCCGTCTCACGTCGACCGTCGCCGCCATCGTGTCCGCTGCCGCCATCTTGTCCACAGCCGCCATCTTGTCCGTAGCCGCCGTCTCGTCCATGGCCGTCATCTTGTCCATGCGCGTATCGTGCGCTCTGGTCGTGTTTCTTCATGCACGCTCTGTCTGTGTGCCCCGTGGATTTGCAGAAGCTACACCAGACCGTATTTGTGCAGTCGCCTCTCCGATGGCCTTTCTCTCCGCATCGCCAATATGCCAGCTCCGCCGTGGTTCTGGTCCTCTCCCTTGGCATCGCTCGGGCCTTCAGCACCCTCTCTCCCGCCTCTGCGGCGGCTGGGTGGGTATCTTCTGAGGCCTCGAAGTTTCTTAACTTGGCCTTGAACTTTCCCAGCGTCATGTCCACTGAACCGTGTGTTACCAGGAGTGTGAACGGTTTGTACAGCTCCGGTTGTCCTCTCATCACCATCGCCATCATTAGCCCATCGTTTGGTGCTTCTCCTGCACTCTTCAATGCCGTCATGGCCTGCTCAGCTCTGATGACGTATTCGGTCACCGTCTCGTTGTGCCCCATCCTCAGTCCTGTTAGTGTTATGTAGAGGGCCACAACTCGGGGTCTTCCTTGCCCGATATAATGCTCTCTCAACACCCCCAGGTTTTCTCTGCCTTTGTCTTTAGTGTCGCGGAATATCAGCCCCAAGCTTGTGTCGTTGAGCAGTGGCTCTAACTCACATTATGCGTCTGCGTTACGCTGGTCATCCAGGGCTTGTTCTTCCGCCGTCAGTGGTCCCGTGGGGGCTGTCAATATCGTCGTCTTCAGTCCCGCACCGTGCATGCAGCATAACATGCGTTCTTCCCAGAGCTCCTAGTCCTCTGCCTTTCCATTGAATGAGGGCCATTTTCTTTTTTTTTTACCTTTATTTTACCAGGTAGTCACTTGGTAAAATCGCCATCCTCTTGGTTGATGGTAGGCGTAGCTTTAGCTCTTGTTGGCCTAGCGTCTAGCCACGCGGTGCTCCCGGCGCTAACCTAGCCTATACTTTAGCTAAACTTGCTACCCTTATTATTTCGCCCCTGCGTGATCTGGGCCCATAACCTGTTGACAGAATCTGGCTATGGGGCGACAATAATGTGGTCAAGAGGCATGGTTTCTATCTTTAGCCTTTGGCGTGGTTTATTCATTCACATGGTAAACAGCAGCAGTTCTAGAGTTCTCCTCTCTCTGAGAGGCTGGTGGGAAAGAGGTAGAGGGGGAGGAGACATCTCTTTAAATACTCGCCACCTGGTGGTATCATGAGTAGCTCCGCCTAGAGCGCCCTCTAGTGGAAACTCCTCTAGTGGAGTTATATATGCAGTTAGACAGTTACTTGCAATCCTACATAGAACCTCTAACTTTAACAAACCGGAGCAGTGGAAAGACTGCAGGCGCTCCAGTTGAATTAAAATGTAAATGTGGGCAGGTCGATGGTCAAAAGGCTGCTGCTTGCAGGACAAGGCAGCACCAGATAAGGGAGATTAAACATTTGAAATTAATAGCTGTCTGCCCTGAAGAGATGGCTGAGGGGGAAAGGACGACAAAACCTACATTTACATTTAGTCATTTAGCTGATGTTTTTATCCAAAGCTATTTACAAGTTCTGTACAACAAGTCAGCAGGAAGGGTACAACTCTGGCAGCTAAGTGTAAGTAAAATGTTTCGTCAAACAACATTGAACTTCAGTGCTACAGTCTTGAGTGTATAGTAGTATAGACATATTAGCATAGTCGGTAGTAATATAGGCAAGGTAGATTACTTAGTAGCAAAGTGCATAGTAAAACATATATATATTTTTTGTATTGAAGATTTGATTGAAAAAAAGAAAGAAAGAAAATTGGGCAGGTTTCAGCCGTCCTAACTGGTTGGAAGTTCATTCCACCATTGTGGAGCAAGGACCGAGAATAGCCTGCTTCGCTTTGATGACCCCCCCAGGAGCTCGGATAGAAGTGGGTCTGAGGCTTGAGGATGTGTAGATAGAGACCATTGACCGGAGGTAGGCGGGAGCCGTTCCCTTTGCTGCACGGTATGCCAGTTCAAGGACCTTGAAGCGAATTTGTGCGGTAATGGCAAGCCAGTGCAACTCTCTAAGAAGTGGGGAAACTGACTTTGGTAGATTGTAGACTGCGTTCTGTATGAGTTGAAGTGGTTATTGGCAGTCGGGGTCGGAGCCATGGCTACGTTCTCCACTGTGATTCGACCGGTATCCAGGAAAGGAGAGGTAGAGTTGAGTGTCATTGGCATAGCAGTGATATGAGAAGGCATGAGACGTGATAATGTTACCCAGAGATTTGGTGTAGAGAGAGAAGAGGAGGGGTCCAAGGACCGAGCCCTGGGGAACACCCATCTGTAGGGGGTGGGGGGCTGACAGGGTGCCTCTCCATGATACTTGATAGTAGCGGTTGTCAAGGTAGGATGACAGCCATGCCAGCACAGAGACTATAACTCCCATTCCTGCAAGGGATGTGAGGAGGATATGATGGTTGACTGTGCCGAAGGCTGCTGACAGGTCCAGGAGAATCAGGACAGAGAGGCCTTTTGCGCTGATTTGGTTCTAGAAGCTTGTTCTGTAATAGATAAACAATGAGCTGTTTGGATGCAGCACGTTCAAGTGATTTAGAGAGGAAAGAGAGAAGAAAGACAGGACAATCTATGACGGTGGGGTTCAGGTTACCTACCATATATCTGTGTGTGGTGTGTGCGTGTGCATGCTTGCACGTGGGTGGATACTAATGCGCATGCTTTATCATGAGGTGGCTTGGGGTAAGAGGGCAATGGATAACTATGTTTGTAATAGCTGTCTACTCTGCCCTGATGCGGTGGCTGGGAGAGGAAGCCTGCCATATCTCTGTGGTGTGTGTAATTATCCACGTTCTGTGAATCTGTGAGTGTATGTCTGGGAGTTTGGTATGAGGAGGTGACCATGGTGAAAGACGATATGGTCCTAGCTGGATAAATGTGGGTTGATCGGACCTCTTGAAAGTCTATTTAGCCAGAGTAATGAAGTGTGTCTGCTGAGAGAGAGAATGAAGGACAGAACGGTTAGGTCACCTCACCTCACACAGCCTGGTACGGATGAAGGGGAGAAGATGGACACGGACGGTGGAGTTGTAATGACTCTCACTCTCCACCGCCTGCTATGCTAGTGCTGTCAAGGACAAGTAGCATAGGTCATCTTTGAAGCATCGATAGAATGTCAAGTCTGTCTCGTCTCGCCTCACGCTGCAGGGTCAGGATATCAGAGTCTTTCTTTCTTCTTCTCACTCTATCTCATAGACACATAAACAGATGGCTTGTTTGTTCAGTGAGATTTCTACTAGAACCCCGGGAGGAGCCTGTGGACATACTATGTGGCAATACGTGCAAATCACAAACCGTCACATGTCTGTCTGTGATTTATTTTGGGGGGGGGGGCATCTCGTGATGGGTGCACAGACACACACAGTGTCTTTGTTGTAGAGGGATCATCGGGATGACCCCAGTAAACCCCCCTATCTTACGAGTAATGATGATACATTCCACATTGTCTGGGACTCTGAACATGGGCCAAAGGGGGTGGGTTGATGGCGGTTTGGGTAGATGTGGGGAATAGAGACACTGTGATGCCAGGATTGTCCTGATGTGTATCGTTTTGAGGCCGGGGGCAGCGACGCCCAGGGAGAAGACTGCTAGGGACCTCAAGATCACATGTCATAGTTAGGCTTTCATCCAGGGTGGTGGAATGTTACAGTATTTAATACAAATTCACCCACTAAAATCAATAATACAGAATAGTCCTGTGTAAAGCATTTTAAGGATCTAATGGCATGTTTTTTGTAGGGCTCTGCTTTGATAAATGACTCTACTCGCAACCTCTTTCTGCAGCTGTTCATACTGTAGAAACAAAATCGTCTTTCCAATGATTATCACCAGAGGGGCTCTAAGGAGGCAATTTATTCTAAGTTTACAGTGTTATTCCTCATGATCAAATACATCAGGGCCTATATTCACAACGTGTTTCTAGCAGTAGCAGTGCCACTCTGAGCTCAGTGACGGGGAACCTTTTCTTTCTCCAGATGAACAGACAGGAGTGGACTCTAGATCAGTGCTCCCAGTTTGATAGGCTTTGTGAACATGGATCCAGGCGTATAGGGGGAAAACAAACACACTAGAACACTTGAATGACACCATTTATTTATTACCTCTTTTTACTGTACCTGTGTGTACATGTGTGTGAAACCATGTATGTGTTACCATTCCTTTTGTCTGAATGTGTGTTCATAATGTGCACGCCTCTCCTGATTGTACGAGTACCTTTGCTATCTGGCTCCATTTGATAGTCCCTCCTTTCTGTACATGAACAAATATGCGGCTGTTACTATACACAACAGGCCAAGACAACTGCATGGTGTTTTCTCTACACACAAGGTCCAGCACCTGTAAACTGTGGCAATAACAATCAAATAAAAAACATAAAATGCAATCATTGGTTGATGTGAAAGGGGTGGTGGTGCCTTCCATTAGTCAAAGTGCCCCCCCCCCCCCCCATTGTTTTAATCAATACTTGTCTTGATTTTGTGTAGCACTTGGTATCGTCAGATCGAATGGCATTATGGCATGGAGTAGAAACTAACCAATGGTTACACAGTTTTCAGAAAAGTATATTGTATATATATTCATATATAGATTTATATTCATTTATAAGCTTTTTAAAATAGCACAGTAAACACTTTGCACACATGATAGAAACCACTGAACGTCTCTTGATTGTTTATGTATAGGCCAATGGTCCCCATGGGAACTGTGTCCCGCGAGAGGCTCACTTCAATTTCTCTTCAGTCCCATCAGGAAGGCAGTTGGAACTGATGCTCTTTTGTTTTGGAAAACAAAACAAGGACATTAATTTATGTTGCTTTTGTCGTTAAGATGACAGAACGTGTGGAACGGTTTTATGAGATGATTTTCTTTTTTATTGTTTGGACATTTCTCTGAAGGAAATCTACCCTCCTGAGAGGTCTGAAGTGAAAGAGAGCACAAACCCTGAACCCCACGCGAGGCTCCTCCGTCTGTCGCTGTAAAAGTCGGAATACATTAGAATCGGAACACTTCAACCACACGGAAAGTACAACAGAAACAAAAAGAGAAGTTATATAAAGACAGTCAAGTCGGAAAAATACCGGAGATATGGAATTTATAGTAATGCACATAAGTTCTACTTATAATCCCCCCTCTCTTTTTCCAGGGTCTTCTACATACCTGTACATCTCTCTCTCTCTCTCTCTCTCTCTCTCTCTCTCTCTCTCTCTCTCTCTCTCTCTCACACACACACACACACACACATACACACACACACATACACACACACACACACACACACACATACACACACACACACACACACGCACACACACACACACACACACACACACACACACACACACACACACACACACACACACACACACACACACACACACACACACATCCTCTAATTCCTCCATTCTCTGTTTTTTTTCTTGTTCTCGCTCTCCACACAGTCTCTGTACAGTTGGCTTGGTGGTAACAGTAGAAATAGCTAAAGGGCTCCATGTGACGTTGGTTTTGAAGTTTGTACAGAAATGTGAGTTTTGTCTTGGTGTAAACAGGCACACACAGATCACCAGCGGCTGGTCGGCTTCTCCCGTTTGCCAACCCCCCTGTAAGTACAACAAACATCTCTGTTCACGAGTTAATCAGTCTCTCTTTGTCAGAATCTTTTAGATATTTTTTTTTTAATTCCTCCATTCATTGTCTGTCAGTTCCTCTGTCCTGTCTATTGACAACCTTCTAATCTTCACACCACTGGGTGTCTGGCCCTGTTCTCAGTCCCGCTGAGAGGGAAAAAGGCCTTGGGTCAGTTCTCTGAAGCCTAGAGGTCTACAGTTGCACAGTACTTAGTTCCCCTGTCTTCCTTTGGCTACCGAGGCCAAGGCTCTGTTACAGCTGGCCACCCATGACAATGAAGTTGAAAACAAGTTGTTGTTGTTTTTGTTGTCCTCGATGCTGTTTGTTTTGTTTTGCTTTGTTTGTCTTTAGCATCGCCATCGGTGGTCTACTATGGAAATTCATGCTGTCTCAGACAGGTCCACGCGGAATGAGCTAGCAAATCCTTTTGCGGGCTGAAAGAAGAGAGAGCAAACTGGTTAAAAGGAATGGTACCTTTCCCTTGAGGCATGTCAGTGACTCTTGTACCTGGAAACACCCTTTTATGAAGGATATATACCACAAAGGCCTCTTGTGAAGTCCAGCAGAAGAGGTCAACCTTATTTATATACCCTTATACTATAGGCTTATAGGATGGTTTTGACAGTATCATGATAATGCTAATGTAGGAATAGGGCTAAAGAGTTTCATCAGCAAGGACCAAATTGAAACTCAAAATTGTGCAGTGTATAAAAAGCCATGCATGGCAAAATACACAGAAGCCTAATTGCTTCATTAATTATCTATACATTAATCATCAAACATTTATGCATCCTTTTATAAACTCTTCATGAGGCCAGCCTTGGTGAACCGAGTGTTTCTGTACCTAGCAGTAATATCCATGATTATATTTTCTTCTACACGTACATGTGCTGGCCCTAACGACTCACTGTTCTATTATTCTCTACAGATATACAGTATTAATAATGACATTAATCTATGTTACTGATACCTCTGGGTTTGGGTCAATTCTGTTCATCAACATATTAGTTAATAGGGCACATTTTATATTAAAAGAAACGTGTCCTATATTTGTTACATTGGCAAAATGTGCAGTGAAACCCTGCGAGGGTGGACCAGAGACAAACAGACACACAAATGCAGCTGTTGAAGGGGCAAAGCTAAAGGCTAAGTACCAATTACTGTATCTTTCACAGAGAGCTAATGTGAATTAGGCTGCGTTACAACTGCAAGGTCATCATCATCATGCCTGAGGGTTACCTGAGGGAACGCCCAGTCGACATGCAATATCATGAGTATGGTTGTTAGCATGAGAGAGAGACTAGATTCAACTGGAGGTGACTTCTTTATTGAATGCTTGTAGTGAATCCATCCACTACTCTTAGTGCTAATAGAATATTCATGTGACGTGAGTCCCATGATTCATATTTGTTTTGCATGTTGGAAGCTTTTCAAAATGTTTTGCAATTGAGAAACTCTACTTTAATGTCCTCTCCTTATGTAAAAAATTTGTATATTATTTGACTTCTGGTATATCTACATGTCAAGCATAGATGCACTTGACAAGAACAGAAACCCATTTGTTGTATCTTTTTTTCAATGAGCATGAAGCATTCAATGAGGAAGTCACAGGTTTGTAATGCAAGTGCTTACTGTCTTTGATCAAGCGAGGAACAGACAAGGAAGAAGAAAGGTGTTTTCAGCACTGAAAGAACATATATTATTTTCTCTTCTTAGCGCTGCGAGGACGATGAAGGTGTAGTGTTAAGAAGTAAGATTAGACTGTAGGTGCGTTAACGATCAATTGATAATTGTGACTAATGTTGCGGTGGCTTAGGTCAGGAGAACTCTACTTAAATGAGCATCAGTTGAGGAGGTTAATTGGTAGGAAAGTAATAGCATTAACCGGGGGAATTTGGAGAAAAAGAAAGAAAGAACGAAAATGAGGACGGAAGAAAGAAAGAAAAAAAGAAAGAAAGAAAGAAAGAAAGAAAGAAAGAAAGAAAGAAAGAAAGAAAGAAAGAAAGAAAGAAAGAAAGAAAGAAAGAAAGAAAGAAAGAAAGAAAGAAAGAAAGAAAGAAAGAAAGAAAGAAAATGGTGGCTACAACAGATTTCATTGAATGCATTTAATTAATATTATTATTTTATTAAAAAGCAAGAATATAGACAATAAATATAGTCTAGGAATAGGTTAGATAAAGCGTTTTGGAATTGAGGGTTGTGAAAGGGGGAGGGGTTGTTAGAACAAAATATTTAACATTTAACAAATCATACTCATATCCAACATAATCAAAATAATATTAAAAAAAAATATATATATAGAACAAAAGAATAAAGCCATATTAGCAAACTCAAAAGTATCCCCCCCCCCCTCAAAAATAGGAGGAAAGAATAACATAAATTGAGAAAACAACATAAATCAAAATGAGTCCAGATCAGAATCAGAGGCAGGATCATCCCCCCGCCCCCCTCTAGTACCTGTACTGGCCCAGACTGAAGTCGTAGGGTCCCAGGGAACTCTGGTACTGATACTCACAGAGAAAGGTGGGTTTGT
>NC_140171.1:59038050-59058050 GCF_963971535.1 Notolepis coatsorum | reverse complement strand
TCCATCCAATGAGCAGAGGGAATGGCGGAAAACATTAGCTCCACGTCTGAATTTAGTTTATGGATATAGCTCCATTATACAGGAGTATGATCTCTATCTCTCTCTCTCTCTCTCTCTCTCTCTCTCTCTCTCTCTCTCTCTCTCTCTCCCTCTTTCTCTCCATCTGTCTCTCTCTCTTTTACTCTCTTTATCTGATTATATCTCACTATGTCTGTCTCTGTCTCTCTTTCTCTCTCCCTGTCTCTCTCTCTAAACACACACACATACTTCCCCTTCAGTCCACAGAGGGACTGTGTCTTCTACCACCGTTATTCATCTTGTCCTCTTCACCTCTAGAGAGGCTACAGGCAGGAAATGTCAATATTTGGACAGCAGAATCGTAGCATATAGCTTCCTTACACAGGTGGTCCAGTGGGACCATGATGAGCAAACCAGAGACCTCCCAGAGCCCAAGGTTGATGGAGATGACTCTGCCATATGCAGCGATGACAGGCAAAGTGATAGCGTTTCACTGTACGTTCAGAACTTTCAAGGCGGAGCAAATGCGTGCAAAATCAAGGAGGCGACCGGAGGGTGAGTGGGACGTGGCTTGCCCCCCCCCCCCCCCCCCCCCCCCCCCCGGAGGTCGTGCAAATTTAAAATGTTTCAACGTAAGCAAGAAATGTGCCTTCTGTGATGAATCCAACATGGACATTCTATTCACGATGAATATCAAATAGACTGCTATGAATGCTCTGTAGCATTGATACTAGGGGTGGGAATCGCCAGAGACCTCACGATACGATAATATCGCGATACTTGCGTCACAATGCGATAGTATCACGATACTAAATATATCGCGATACGCTGAAAATATTCAGATTTTTTTATTTTTTTTGCTCAAATTTAATTTATTACATTTTTTCAACTGCAAAGTAAAACTTTGTCAACATGTTTTATCTAATAAAATAAAGTTCAGTCTGTTCATCTCACTTCAATCATTTTTATTGCAGAACATGGTATTTTCTCAAGCGGACAGATGTAAACACTGTAATCTGTGTTGCATGTACCTGACAAACTGAACTGTTTGTATTACAGTCATATTCCATGTGTGTGTGTGGACTACTGTACTATTACAGGTATTGAAATGAACAATGCAACTTCCTTATACAATTTTTTTTTAATATTTTTCTTTTATGAATAATTTAATATCGATACTTGGCGTCCCTGTATCGATACAGTATCACCACGCAAAGTATCGCGATACTACTACGTATCGATTTTTCCCCCACCCCTAATTGATACTGTATATTTTGTAGAAGATAAATGTTCTGGTTTGTGTAAATGTTGACTATACCACTGATGACATCATATATATATTTAGTAGGTTAATAATAGGACTGTTCTGTTTTATGTAAATGTTGACTATACTACTGATAACATACATATATTTTGTTCTGGTTTATGTAAATGTTGACTATACTACTGATGACATACATATATTTAGTATGTTAATAATAGGAATGTTCTGGTTGATGTAAATGTTGACTATACTACTGATGACATACATATATTTAGTATGTTAATAATAGGAATGTTCTGGTTGATGTAAATGTTGACTATACTACTGATGACATCATACATATATTTAGTATGTAATAGAGATTGTGTCGTTTTTAAGACCCCCACCTACACTGTAAATGTAAAAAAGGATATATATATATATATATATTTTCAAACAAGCTTTTAGCATTGGCTTTTTTTCGTTTTTGTTGTTGAATTAGATAAGTGGGAGGGATTGAGTATTAAATAACAAGGTTATATAACTCCTATTTAGTTTAAAGAAATAGCTAATACAAAAAAATCACTTAACCACCAATGAACTTAATAGGAGTGACGTAAACATGATATTTGATATTCTCTTTCCTATTTACTTTTACATTTATAAAAAGCAGCCATTTATTTAGTTCATTCAACAACAAAAAACCCAATGCAAAAAGTGTATGGAACTATACATACCCCTGCTGGCCTGATATCAAAACTATCCCCATTATAACTGCCAACGTTCTCAACTAAGAAAACTTAGCAGGGGAAGTGGACTGCCCACTCTGCTGAAAGGAGAAAAACAAAGTTCATTACAGCACACCTAAGCACACCTGAGATGAATGTCGTCGGAGCAAAGGACCTGATTGAGAACTCATCATCGATCTTTTCTTTGTGCTCCATTCTCTTCAATGCAATAGGCTCATAGCCTTGGTCTTGTTTCTTTGTGGCATCACATTGAGAGAGTTAGCACATAGAGAATAGCCGAGTACACCATTAACCCTCTTGACTTGTTTTCAACTGCATGGCCCTCTTGTGTGTTCCAGGCGCCTTGATGTAATGCTTTCACAGAGCTCAAAGTCTACAGTACAATGCACCTTGTTACTGTATCTTTTCATGGACGATGCAAGGGGACCAAAAATAGCAAAGTTAGCAAAGTAGTCTGTAGTGAGCCTTGACATTGGCTAATAAAATGAAAGTAATAAAATAACTGTCCTAAAGAAATAGATCACAGGCCGAATTCCTATACAGTACATGTCAACTGAGGAAAGGAAAGTTCTTGCCTTGAGCCATGTCCATAATACCAGTTTGCAGGGTTAGTATCACAGTACGTGGCTTTTGGCATGAGGCTTGGTATTACAGCCATGTGAGATACGGACTGTCTGGAACAGATGTTCTGTTGTGTTCTCTCCCTAGCCAGAGTGGTTGCAGTGTGTACGTTGCTAGCAGATAAAGCCAGCTCAGCTCTCCCTGGGTTTCAACAGGGATGTCCATCGCTCTCTCTGCTCATGCCTCACTTTTAAAAATAGATGGCCGAGGCCTTGTCTGAGGAAGCGAGAGTTCACCTCTTTGACTCTCTCTGACGTTTCAGCTCACTCTTGGTCTATTAACCTGAGGTAAATAGAATGGAGGGAAGCTTGGTGGATGGTATTCATCTGTCTCAGGGTTGCTACTTTCAAGTCAATACACTGACAAAGTGAATGTGCTGAAAATAGCACATTGAGGATAACCCTCTTGTTCTGGCTGTACTTGGAAGAAACCACACACCACACTGGTCTCCCAGGTTCAGGGTACCTGCTGCAGTGCAGGCCCATTTATTTTCTGGCAATTTCAACAGAACTATAATTAGATGGCAAAGAAAACAGGAAGTGCTGCACTGGGTCAAAAAATATAATGATAGTAATGATTGATGTATAATTAGATTGATGCGGTAATCTACCTCCTCAACTCCAGCCCACCAACCCTGTCGCCATTAAGTGAGGGAGAAGCGGAGATTGTCTACTGCTACTGATATATAAATAAATCATGACACATAAAATACAACAATAATAATAATTGGCTCAACCAAAATAAAACTCAATCATATAGTTTACAACAGTGCTAATATTCACTGCTCAACATAACATTTCCTGAACCCATTTTGTACCGATTTGAAATTAATAAACTCGCTATGCATCACAGAAAAACTGCACTCAGCAAAATCAACATACCTGGAAATTTCAACAGGAATATAAAGTACAATTAGACAGCGCAGTCATCTACCGCTCAACTCCAGAGAAATGCAACCGAACGTTAGCTAACAGAGAACATTGGCAGCCATTAGCTTCAGTAAACGTTCTGTCCGACAAGGGGCTTGTCAAGCATGCAATGTTCGCGAAGAAACACTGCGAAAAGTAGTATAGCATGGGAAAATGTTGTGCATACATTTCTACATCGATTGCCATAGCCAGATTGCACCTTGAACAGTTGTATAAGACTTTTTAACCATAACTGGAGTGAGATCTACAAAACAACATACCAACTCTACCGCCGTCATGCGAGAAAGGGACAGAGGTTGTATTGCATGAAACACGTGACCACCATCACCACTAGGAGGTGCTAAGTGAACAATGCCAGGTTTTAATACGGGGAACACAAAATAAACGTATTACATTAAGAACAATAATACAATATATTTTGCCAAATAAGTTCTTATCTATGTTACATAGACAAATCATTAAGAATACCCGTTGTTATTGTAAGCATACAGTTTCAATTCAGCTTGTGAATGCACTCCATCTAACCATACCGAGGAGAGTTCAAGTGTAAGAGTTCAGTTAACTGGCCGATGAAATGCCTTCATCTGAGATTTCTGAGAGGCACTGAACTGAAACCAAAATGGACAAGCAAACAAGTCAATCAAAAATAATTACAAGTCAGTAAAAAATGTGATTACTCACTTCCACTTTCCACCAAAAACACCAGTCCCTCTCATTTCCTCAGAGATATGAGCAGCAGCAGCGACCAAGCAGTGACCAAGCTCACAGTGAGGGGCCTTCACAAGCCTGTGTTAAATTCCTCCGACAGCTCACTGACGTAACAAACCGCAACACGCCGGCCATCACTAATTAATAATCAGCCATCTAATACGCCGTTGCCACAGTGATTTAATTGTCTCATTTGTCACGGCTGTTGTTCACCCCGAAACAAACGTTGGGATAATGATCATTTGAAATATAAAAACCACTCCACCACCTCCTCCTCCAATGGGGAATTGCACGTCTCCACTAGGGGTGCACCGATATATCGGTTGTGTATCGGTGTCGGCCGATAAGTGCCTTGTTGACTGCCATCGGAGGCGATAAGCTCAAATGTGCCGATGGCAGTAGCCGATAAATATCCATACATTTGTGTTGCGTCAATCTGGTCCACACATTCAAACTTTGAAAAAGTTTCAGTCAAGCGACCTGCACAACACCGCCCCCACACACACACGCTACTGCATCAAAGTTACTACTTATGATTAACAAAGGCATTCGTTTTGTGGCATTAACGTTATATAGTTACACGTTCAATAACATCAGCATATTTACCCGAACATAGCAAGCATTACTCATTCATATCTCAGTTCCTTCCTTTGCTCAGAGAGCCCGTACTGAATTGTACCCATTCTGCAATCCGTTAATAAAGTTTTCAATCAGACAAATGTATAGAAAAGCTTTTATTATAACATTCGTTGCAGTAAAATCATTATGCCTCGTTTAGTACTCCTGTGGAGCGCTGGTAATCTACTCGTGGGCCACGGGGAGCTAACTTTATTAGCTTTGTTGTTGAGCTCTCGTCAAAATCAATGGCGGACATCCCGGAAGTAAAAAACTAATAAGCGATTGCCGATTGGTGGCAAGAACAGCAGAGGCGGGTGCAAGCATTGTGCCGTAATTGGCAGAATCGACTGTCAATCAAAATTGTTCTGTTGCATCGCTTTGGTTGAGAGATAGTGCTCTCTTATTAAAACTAATAAACAAGTCTTGAGCAAGACAAGTTAGTCTGTTATGAAAGCCAGTGAGTATTGTATGACTCAGACTTCAGCAATAATCATGACTCATGAGCATTATCAAATAAAAACACACATGGCATGGTGGAATTAATACCATAAACATATTTCTTGATGTTTCCTTTTTTAAGTAAGTAAAGAGGCCTATGTTCATATCGGTGCGCACAATTTGTAACACAAAAAGAGAGACGTGTAGCCTATTTATTTATTTATTTAATATTTTATTTATTCATTTTATTATTATTATTTTATTTGTTGCCATGCCTAAAATAATAGTCAAGCATAGGGCTAAAACATTTTCATAAACAATAATATAATTTTTTGTTATATGGTTATAATAAAAGCGTCTCTATACATTTGTCTGATTGATTGATTGATTGAAAACTTTATTAACAGATTGCAGAATGGGTACAATACAGTACAGCTCAGTGGACTGGAGGATGAAGACCAGAAAAAGACTTTTGCTTTTTTACATAAGGGTCCTCCATTTTCAATTCATCAAAACATTTAGAGACATACAAATATACAGTAGTTTCATAGAAAAAATATATATATATATTATATAAAAAATAAAAATAAAGTATAATTTTTATTACATTTTTGCCACAAATATCGGTATGGGTATCGGCCGATTGTGTTAGTTGAACAATCGGTATCGGTGGCAAATTTTCATATCGGTGCATCCCTAGTCTCCACTAAGGTGTCAAAGACTTTCCACGATGAATATTTGATGCTCTCCTCTCTCTCTCTTTTATCTGTCACCTTGTGTATTGCTCTCACTCTGCAAGCCCCCCCCCCCTGTCAGGATGATGAGGGGGAATAATGAGGAGAACAGCTTCTAATTTGAATCAAACGACCTAAAGAAAACTGAAAAGGTTCAAATCAATCATCAAGTCGATCAAACCGTGCACCGCCTTTTAGTTCTAAACCAGACTCCAAAGGTAGGGCTTTGAAAAACATATATATATATATGTATTTTTATTTATTTCTCTTATATATATCCAGTGGTACGACCCAAGCCTCCCTGGCGCTGTCCCTTTGACTTGGAATCACGTCACAAGACTTTTTCCCCCCAAAGTGTCAGGCAAGCGGTCGAGCAGGAAGCTCCAGGCAGGTGTGGTTGATGATATGCCAACTGGAACATGCTTTTCCCTTGATTTGAAATATTCCGAGGTGCACCAAAGGGGAGGGTATGTGTTGCACGCGGCCTCATGAGGAATCCTTGCTCCTAACCTTCCTTTGATAATTGCTATGCAAAGGTTCTGGAAATGAATTACTGATCAGCCGAGTGTTGCCGAGAGAGCTAACGTGTGGGGGAGACAGAATGAAGGATGAGACCCCGCCTCGAGCCCTGCACACGCACGCACACAACACACACACAACACACACAGACACACACTCACATAATACTACCGAAATGCCTGCAAAATAACGTGCAGCCTATACAGAGCCAGGTATACACAACATGCATACTAGTTTATCACCCATAACCCACTGTAGCAGCTTTGTTTTCAGATACACATCTTGAACATGCACACACGCACATACATATTTATACTAGTGCTGTCAATCGATTAAAATATTTAATCGCGATTAATCGCATGATTGTCCATAGTTAACTCGCGATTAATCGCAAATTAATCGCATTTCTTTTTTTTCTACCTTAAACAGATCTTTTTCAAGTTCCAAGTTTGAATACTCTTATCAACATGAGAGTCAACAAATGATTGCTTTATGCAGCCATTTAACACAAAAGGATGTCCCTCATGCATTGCAAATTTGCATCAAGTGATGCACAAAATAACTTAAAAGAAAATAATAATTTAAAACAATGAATAAAGTGTGCATGAAATAATAGGGGGAAGAAAACGTTAGGAACTTGTTACATTCACCCACACAAGGGCTGAGTAATCACACACCCCCCTCTCTCTCTCACACACACACTCTTCCAGCTCTCTTTTTCTCTTGCCCCTTCCTCATCTCTATCACCCCCCTCTCTCTCTATATATCTCTCACACACACACACACACACACACACACACACACACACACACACACACACACACACACACACACACACACACACACACACACACACACACACACACACACACACACACACACACACACACACACACACACATACAGTGAAACAGACATAGGCTACGCCTAAATATAAATAAATGCACCAAAATTTGGTAATAGTATACCTTTCTACACAAGGACACACACATATACCAAGTGCCTGGTTGTGTTTACCGAAGCTTGTGAAACTCAAGTGCCTCTCTCTCCAAAACACCAAACGTGTGATACGGCCTCCCACTGAGCTGTAAGCTGTTCTCTTCTAAATTCAACACAAGAAAACAAATGTTCAGCACCCCGTACACATGCTGCTCCACCACAGGACCAACTGGGAATGTCCTCACGGGCCAGGGCCAACGGAACATGTTCACAGCACAAGGTGGACAGGTTGTACCATCCGTTTCTATTTTCACAGCCACACCCCTGCTGTCCAAATTCCTCTCTCGAGGGACATGCAGGGAGTCACAGCCGTGTTCCATATGACCAAATGGAATCACCAAAATAAAAATTTGAAAAGAAGTCTATGAACGCCAGGCGATGAGGACAACAATGCCAGAAATATAGAATATATTATATATATTCATATATTTTCATATATTCTGGTTTATATACTGTATATTCCTGCTTATACACACTGTATACTGTATCTATATCTGTATGTATCCTGTTCCTACTCTTATTGGTGTACACTGACTGTACATAATAATACTGTACACATACATCAGATAAGCATATTACTCAGTAGCTGTATATACTGTATCTATATCTGTATCCCATTCCTACTCTTATTGGTGTACACACTGTACATAATAATACTGTACATACATCAGATAAGCATATTACTCAGTAGCTTCATTATATATTCCATATAATCACTTACACTGTATATTCACACTGTATATATCTTTCAAAATACTGTTATTTGGTTTTATTTCTTCTAAAATATATTTTCATGTAACTCAACCCAATCAACCCGATGCTGCTCTACTAATCTATATTGTGAATTTCAATCACAATAGCTTCAAGAGGAAACAATTTCACAAATACATATAAAGAAATAATACAAATAAAGAAAAAGAAAGTTGGGTTAACTGAGTTTAGGCAAGTTTACCCTCCTCCACCACATCTTCATCCCAACTACGCCTGTCCCATGTCCTGTGCTGTAATACGTTCACACTACTCATTAAACTCTTCTAAGTCACAATGCGTGTAGTGTATTTAAACATCCTTGCTGATGTGTATTTCATCAACAAAGGAATTAGCGATAAAGACAACCGTGTGCCTTGCCTGAACTCCTTCCAGGGCTGTGTTTGCAGTCTGACCTTCTCAGCTCATCTGGTCGGCGGGGTTCGAGCAGCAGGCAAACCAGTGCACTGGAGCTCCCTTTTGCTTTGGTTGGTTAATAATGTCAAACACCATGGAGCTCGATCAGGACCATTCGGTCCTTCTGCGCCTATCTAATCTGTTCCATTTGTATTCCCAAGGCTGAGATGATATTTGGCAGGCTTCTGTCTAGACGAGGCTCCAGCGTGGGCAGTGCAACGCTCCCTCTGAAGGAAAGGGCAACTCAATATGAAATGAGATTTGGTATGGTCCTGCTTTTTGTCTGGCTCCACTGTGATCAATAAACAGCTACTAACGTAATAGAATGTTAAAAAGAACACGAGAGCGTTTTGCGATAAGATCCAAAGTCTTGTCTTAGAAACAAAGAATTCCACCCCAATGTAAACATTACAAATCACAATAAGGGCAGGTAAAATAGACTAGATGCTGCAGTGTGTGTGTGTGTGTGTGTGTGTGTGTGTGTGTGTGTGTGTGTGTGTGTGTGTGTGTGTGTGTGTGTGTGCGCGCGTGCGTGCGTGCGTGCGCGCGCATGTGTGTGTGCGTGCGCGTGTGCGTACGTGTGTCCTTACCTATTGACACGTCTCGGTCTGTCCACCAGGTAGCTGAGTTCCGCTCGTTGGTGTTTTGTCTGTAAAACAAAACAAACATGTTTACTTCTTCCAATATCATGCAAAATGGCCAGATCAATAAAAGATAACAGGAAGCCAAAGGGCTCCAGGTATGACAGCCTCTACAATACATATTTTACACGTTGTTGTGGTCGGTGATAATTGTGGATGTGAATATGACTCATTGATCACCGGTCATAATATCATGTCCAATGATCAATGAGTCATATTCACGTCCACACTTATCATGTCCAATGATCAATGAGTCATATTCACGTCCACACTTATCACCGACCACAACAACGATCGGTTATCCAATTGAAACGGCCTATTTGATAAATGAATGTGAATGGGTAGCATACTAAGAAGGGGTACTGATGCATACTAAGCAGGCGGCGAGGGTTACTGCGAAGTGTGGTATGGCGCAGGGTATTGACTGCACTCAGTGAGTGAGTGGTGGAGGAGAGATGAGGAGAGAGTGGGTTAGGGAGGCAATGCGTAAATGATTGAGCCGCCCGGTGCTGAAACTGAACAACCTTTGTTCGCGGCGCTGCTGTGACGGGCCGTGCGCGGCATACTTAACGTACCACGCAGGCCAACACTGACTAACCTGACTGACTGCTTCTCTGTCCTCCACTCTGAACCGTGTTGCAATCAACAGAACGCTCTCTTCCGCAACCCCCCGAGCAGAAGGTGTGTGTGTGTGTGTGTGTGAGTGCGTATCCTTGTGTGTATGCTTGTGCGTGTGTGTCAAATTAATATCTTACACAGCCCATCAATGACTAAAAAAATATATATGATGCATGAACAAATTCCTTGGTTGTAGGCATAAAAGGCTACTAATCTGAATGATGGATTGACTGAATAATGGATCTATAGTGAATATAATGAGTGATTTAGTTATGATCCCATGGGTTCCGTGATTATTGGGCTGTATCACACAATCGTCAGCTCTGGCCGCAAATTAATTTATGAACATTATTCACCAACTGCAATATGGTTGGCCTAAATCGAATGGTTGAAGTCAATGCGCAGGGTCAATATTTTGGAACTAACTAAATGAAACATACAGTTGATAGTCATTGTCTTCGAGCAGACGATTAACGGTCTATTACACATGACATAGACAGTCCATTGCACACAGACAGTAAAGGGCCACATGAGATTTAACTAGTGCCATTACCAATCAGCATTACGCATGACTGAGATGAAGGGCTTGCCAAGCTCCAACAGACACTGCGCTACAGGTTTCCCACTGTATTGTCCAATAATAATTTCAATGAATTCCAATAATAATCATAATAATAATAATCATAATGATAATAATAATACTAATATTGTGTGTGTGTGTGTATATATATATATTATTTTTTTTATTTTATTGTTTACATCAACTCAATGTGAAGCTAAGTCGTAGGCCGTTCTACACCTCTAAAACGTTGGTTGGAGACAAACAGGCTTTATTATATGGGCTTCTCTCACCTCGTTAGACAGAATACTGCCATTGGATATGATGTCCGGTTGTTGGTCACTGTAGCCCGTAACTATGGCCCCGCAGGGGTTGGTGTGATCCGTGTCGGTGTTGCGTGAGGGGCTGCACGGTTTCAGGAACATGAGATCGGTTTTGGCAGACTCTGGTGTCAGACACACCTGGTAGCAGTAGGAGTTTTGGTTCTGGTGGTGGTGCGAACCGAATCCTCCCACGCCACCCACGCCAGACTCCTCCACGGGCACCTGCCCCACGGGCCCGACCCCTGACGTCACGTTGGTGCTCTGGACCAGCATGATGTCGGATTTACTCAGCTTCTTCTGCTTCCGGATGCGCGCCTGTCTGCTGCAGCACGCGCTACAACACAGGCAGCAGTCACCAGACATTAGGCATGTGTACAGGTTAAGCTTCTTGTCCTTCTGGCATCGCACGGCCAGGACAATCATGGCCAGGAAGAAGATGAAGGAAACAGACCCCAGGGCAATAATGAGAATGAGTGTGAGGTCCAGGGAGGTTTCCTTGGACTTGGAGACCGGGCCGGGGCCCGTAATCACGCTGTCGACCAGGACGACACTGACGCTGGCCGATGAGGAAAGAGGGGGCTGGCCATGGTCCCTCACCTCAATCAGGAGGTCATAGAACCCCTGGGGGTCACGTTTGGGGGAGACCCTCCTCGCAGTCCTGAGCTCCCCCGTTCGCCAGTCCATGCGGAACATGCCCATCTCGTTGCCCCTCAGGATGCTGTAGGACAGGCGTGCGTTCTCGCCATCATCAGAGTCCATGGCCACGATGCGCGTCACCAGGTAGCCAGGCTCTGCGGAACGTGGCAGGTGCTCCTTTGCCGTGCCATTTTTACCGATGGGGGCGATCACGCTGGGTGCGTTGTCGTTTTGGTCAACGATTATAACGTTTACAGTAGTGTTGGAAAATAGCTCAGGGGTGCCCGAGTCCTTAGCCTGGACCATAAAGCTAAACTCCTTAAGCTGTTCATAGTCAAATGAGCGCAGTGCGTAAAGGTAGCCAGTGTCCTGGTTGATTGACACGTAGGTGTCAACAGACATGCCCTGTATATCACACTCCAATATGGAGTAGGTAATGAGGGCGTTCTGTCCTACATCAGGGTCCAGGGCGCTCACGGCGTGAATGAAAGCACCGGGCACGTTATTCTCTGTCACGTACACATCATACACAGCCTGGGTGAAACGGGGAGCGTTGTCGTTCTCGTCTGAGACGTGCACTTTAATGGATTTGCTAGTGGCAAGCGAGGGCTGCCCCTTGTCTTTGGCCACCACAGTGATGGTGTATGAGTCTGTGCCTTCTCTGTCCAGCGGTCCGTCTGTCACTATAGTGTAATAGTTTTTAAACGATGATTTGAGCTTGAAAGGAACGTCTCCCAATATTTCACAGCTAATTTGGCCGTTGTCGCCCGAGTCCCGGTCTGAAACGCTGAACAGCGCTATGACTGTGCCCGGGGCGTCCTGCTCGCTCACAGACTCGGTCACGGTGCTGAAACCGATCTCAGGTGTGTTGTCGTTCACGTCCACGAGCTTCACCAGCACTTTGCAGTGCGCGGGGACCGCGTTCGCCCCGAGGTCTTTTGCCTGGACATAAATCTGATGCGTATTGCTCTCCTCGTAGTCCACCTCACCTGCTACTTCTATTCTCCCCGTCCTGGAATCTATATTGAATAAGTCTTTTATCCGTGGCGCGTTATGGTTGCTGAAAGAATAAACGATCTCCCCGTTCTGACCCTCGTCAACATCAGTTGCGTTGAGCTGAATGACCAGAGTGCCAACAGGAGAATTTTCCCGTAGGTTTACCGTGTACACCGACTGGTCAAAGGTGGGTGCGTTATCGTTTGAATCCAAAACTTTGACGACCAGGAGAGCCGTGCCGGTCCGCTGTGGAATCCCCCCGTCCACCGCCGTCAGCACGTAGCGGTGCACCGCCTGCTGCTCCCGGTCTAACGGCTTCTCCAGCACCAGCTCGGCGAACTTGTTTCCGTCGCTCTGCGTCTGAACATCCAAATAAAAGTAGTTATTGTTCGTTATAGCATAGGTGCTGAGCGCGTTCGTACCCACGTCCGGGTCGAACGCGTTCTCCACCGGGAAACGGGTGCCGGGAATGGCACTCTCTGATATTTCCACGGAAATGTCCGTCTCGGGGAAACCGGGCGGATTGTCATTGATATCCATCACCTCGATTTCCACCCGAAACAGCTCGAGTGGGTTCTCCAGGAACACCTCCAGGTGCAGTAGGCACGGAGTGGTCTGCTTACAGATCTCCTCCCGGTCGATCTGCTCTTTAACAAGGAGCGCGCCGTTTTCTAGGTTCACCTCCAGATACGGCGTCCGGGAACTTGGCACCGTCTGAAAGCGGCGGGCAGAAAGTTTGGTAATGTCCAGCCCTAAATCCTCTGCAATATTCCCAACCACAGATCCGGGATCCTGCTCCTCTGGAACGGAGTAATGTAGCTGGGAGACCGCCCCATCCAGGATGGAGAGTAGGAGCACTAACCAAATCATTTCCGATCTCCCTCTCTCAAAGTGCACTTGGAGTCGAAAATAATAATGGATTTGTATTATTCCCTTTTACTACCAGAAACAATCATCTCCTGTCTCATCTGTCCGTAAAAAGGCAATGGAATAAACGTTCAAGGCAAGGCTGCCCAAATCGGAAAATCCTCTCCCCTGTGTTATTATGTCAGTGGGACATTGTGTCGTTTCAGTCGTGGGAAGCGCAGCCATTTGATCCAAGCGTCTCTGTTTTAATCAATTCTGCCCCGGTCCGCGAGTGTTGGCGTCAGAGCAAACATTGCAGGATATAGAGCCACGACGCAGCCAACACTCCGTGTGCACTGAACAGACGGTCCCTTCACAAAAAAGTCACAAACAGAATAGGGAAATCCACACGAGAAGAAAAAAAACAAAAGAATCCGGCAAAGCAGTGCACCATGTAACACAGTGGAATGATCAAATGCTACGTGGAGCCTAAGTAAAGAGTGCAGAATAAGAGGGCTGTCTCTATATATTATCTCTCTCTTTGCGTGTGTAATCACTGCGTTTAAGCGCTCAAAGCGGGTGATGCTCTCAGCTCGGCTTCTGTAAGGCGAGTGTGGGGAGCGGGCTTGGTTTTGCGCACAGCTCCTCTTCCCACCAGCCAATGGTATCCGCATACACCGGGCGCGATGGCACCTGATTGGGGCTTTGCAACGCCAGCAAGAGCGCGCACATCGGACCCTTATAATAATACAACCAGTATTCCGCCGCGCTACTCTCTCATCTCTAGACCCAGTTATATCAGGGACATTAAATGTTTTACACTCCTCCTAGTGAATAATAATGAAAAATAAATGTAAAAAAAAATCTAACTGTGGTGGGTGACCATATCGAATAAGTGAAGCACACGTGTGTACAATATCGTCAGTCAGGGTACATACACGCTTGTGGCGGGTGTTTCAAGAGCTGATCACCATATGGTGCTGATTTCTTCAATATGATTAATGGACATTCAAATAAAGACCCCGTCCACACGTATATGGATATTTTCATCCATAGCATGCATTTTCTCTGCAATCAGGACCACAGAGAGGTCCCTGTAGGGCGGATGTAGCCTGCCACTAGGTCAGTTCATGTGATGTGAGTGTTGTGTTGTTGTGGACGGAGTGATTTTCGAAAAGCACCGCTGGTGTGGACAGGATTTCCTTTTTTAAACGGAGCGGTGAGAAAATGTGTTTTTAGAAATATCCACGTGTGGACTTGGCCTAAATAATGGCCCCGGTGGGAAAGGGACGACGGATTGGCCTTGATAGAATTATTTCAAGTTGTATACAGAAGGTCAATGCATATAGGCTACAAGTTAAAGCATTAATCAAGAACGGCCACCTGAGGACCACCAGACATAAAAAAAAAAAAAGGCCCTGCAAGTAAAGACAATTAGTGAGCAATACCCCACAACAGAGGAGACCAAGACCAATTGGTTTAGAAGCAGCCCTCATTCTTATAATGTTCCTGAATTTATTAATTTCCATACTCTTGTTTAGAAGTTAACGTTATTATGATAGAAGGCAGAAGGGTAAAGCAAGGATCACACATGACATGAGTTCGTTTAATTCAGTGAAATGAACCGTCATACATTATGCGTGTACGTGTTGATAATAGCCTATCCCATTAGTCCTCCTTATCGTCACTCTTTCATCATTAACCCTCTCACATACCGACCTTAAAACATTAGCTAATGCAATTGCATCATGCACTAATTTAATTCACACATCTAATTAATATGCAGAAAAAATGGTTAAGAGAAAATAGTGTGGCATCAAACTACTTGCAAACCCATTCGGAGGATGATGACAAATAGATGAAAAGGGCGTAATTGAAGCTAATTAGCAAACATCTGTAATTGCACATTTAATAGCGTATTGGTAACACAAACAGACGTGCCCATTGTGCATGCGGTGGATTAAACAGTGGCTAGTAGTATTACGTCGGATATGATTCTACATCTCTACACGTCACAAAAAAAAACTAAGAGGAGACGTTAGATGAATTTCCATCCATGTCTGAGCTCGAGCTGTGTGACTGAATCGAGATGACGGGATCTCATTGCCGCTGCTGTTGAAACAGAGCGCAGCCAGAATGGATGGAGGCTCCCCTCTTTCTTTGAGCGTTTTGGAGACCAATGTCGCCCCCTAGCGAGGGGTGACAGTATTCAGCTTACGATTCCGGGAGGAGGCTTGGGGAGGACTGCAGAAGTTAGAACAGACACTGGTCTTAGATCTGTTTTGTGTCTCTCATTCTCATTGATGAGGTCAGGAATGTTGGGAGAAATCTGCCCACTATTTGTGCCGTTTTAAGGCGCTATTACTCAATCGTTTTTCATTAACAAGGACCATATCAACCGTTATTATCCTTTCGATGCGAGAGCATGTATAATTTAGTGCCTCTGAAGTGACAAATTATGTCATAACTAATCTTGATGCAAAGGTCTGACTGGATAAGGACAGAGAGCAGGAAAGGTGACGACGGAGGCTCAACTGGCCATTAATACTTAATGTTATGAACAAAAAAGGCAATTAAGATATCATTAAGAGAGTTAGTACCCTTGGGATATGCCTACAGCCTGTTGCAGAACCCCATATCAACCACGTTTAAAACTGTAGTGCAATGACTGCAATATAATTGAGTTGTGGCCCAGTAACAAACTATGGAGAACATACAGGTGTATTCAATATGTCAATGCAATGACTTGACCTCCATCCCAAGATACAAAAAAGAGGGGAACAATTATAATATTGTTTACATTCTTACTATTCCTAATGTAAGCCAGTATAGGAAATGTATATGAGGGAAAAGGGGGAGAAATAGCCCCTATCAATCAAATCCTGCCCCAAAATATTACAGCGACAAGGGACAAAAATGGCCACCATAATACTCCGATCTGGTATTTGAATGTATAGTGATATCTCTCAAAAAGTATACATCTCAGCTGTGTTTCAATAAATTAATAATATATAAATTGCAAATTTCACAAGATGTGTGTAAATCACATCGCTAGTCATGAGCATAATGCATTTAGAGCATGGGGGAAGTGCCTTGACCAGGTTGGATGTGCATGCTCTACCTTTACATACCAAAGCAGCATCAGGACTAGAAGGCAGCAATAGACTAGAATACAATATGACACAAAGCATTAAAAGTAACCTCTGGACTTGAACTATGCTGCACTGTTTCCATGTCCCCTACCACTGCACTTTTTACAGTCTTATTGTTGTCTCACTGTTCTGTCCTGTCTTGCACTTTACTTATAATTATTTATTTACTGTTGTATTGTTCTAAACTGTGAAACGCATGCACTGTAAACGTCAAATCACGTTCCATTTGTACTGCAATATGGTGAATAAAGTAATCTGAATCTGAATCTGAATCAATGTTGAGATACTACAATAGATGGGAATACAATCTGACACAAAGCATCAAAACCACAATGTGCTGTATTATCCATTGCATAATGCAAACAAATGCACTTGAGATAGTTCAACGAAGATATATAGAGAGTGAATGTATTAATTAATGCATCACTGTAATAGTTCATTAGTTTGACTGATAGCTGAGTGTAGCAGTAATACTGCCAGGGTCAGGGGCTCAAGTCCCAGGGGGGCCCAGCCGGCCCACTCATAGTTAATACTAATACTAATACACTCACTCGGAGGCACATGGATATATGTTTCTACCCACCACGGCTCTTTCTCTCCTCGTAGCCAATATGGTTTATTAGTGAACTTTGCTTTAAATTCCAGGCAAGATCTTTTTTTCCGATATAAAGCGGACATGCTGATAGGTGGCTATGGGCATAAATAAGCAACCCCCCTTGGTGTTGCTGGTTGGACCCAAGTACTTAAAAGAACACGCCAACATTATGGGAAATGCACTTACCGTCTTCTCCAGAGTCAGACAAGAAGATAGATACCAATTCCATCTCTGTGTGTTCAGTAGAAAGCCTGATATTGGCATGTTCCTTTTACGTGCAACTATATGCAACAATGGAAATACGTTTTTGAAAATGTATTGTGTTATCCTCAATTACATTTGTCAAATGCATGCATGACTCTTGGTTGTGCATTTAACTATTGCTTATTTAAATAATTAAACTAAACAAAAATAAAGCCCCTGCAGTTAACCAAATATCCATACTTACAACACAGTGTTTACATGGATTTTACCACCTGGCGGAAGTTGTGTTTGCACACCTGTATTATTATTCCATGGCTTCAATTCAACAGTTTTTCTACAATATCTTCAAAAAACAATCTACAAAAAACACTCTTTGATAAAGTATCAAAAGATGTAGGCATGGGGCGCCCCAGTGGCAAACCACATAACACGCTGAGTCGCGGCACGGCCGACCCGGGTTCGATTCCCGGACCTGTTGTTATTTGCCGAATGTCTTCCCCCCACTCTGTCTCTCGTTCCTCCTCTCTCTCTCTCTACTGGACTGCCCAGTAGCAAAAAGCGATAAACGCAAAAAAAATATATATATATAAAAAAAAAAAAAAAAAAAAAAAAGATGTAGGCATGTCCCACGACAGTGACAAAATTAAATGGCTATTTGATAACCACGTGCAATATCTAACTATATATCCATAAGGCTTGGAACATAAGGAAACGAGTAAAAATTTAATATATAGGGCATCATACAGTACAAAGCATAATTATCTCCACACCCAAGTCTATGTATAAAAAAGCTCACCCCCCCCCCCCTCTCTCTATCTCTCTTTCACTCTTCTTGCTGAACTCTTTGTTTTATCATCGGTTTAGTAGTTTTGATTTGCTTACCTAATTTATTATTCTTTTTTTTTGTTCATTATCTGTATCTCTTATCAGTATTTGTATTTATTTTGTTTAGTTTTTCATTTGTGTGTCAGCGTGATGGCACTAGAAAATAAAAATAAAGGTTTTCTCAAAAACGGGTCTGAATACTCAAGGAATGGGCAGTGTTGGAACGACCAGATGCGTAAATAAAATAATATATTCATTAATTCATGTAATATTGTGACAAATCATATTGTGTATCATGTTTTGCTGAAGAGTTAATTGAGCTCTGTGTACAGGCCTATGTGCTATCGCTAGATCCTAAGCTTAGCCGCCATGTTATCACACATACATAATACTCTGTCTCTGCTCATGCTATATATGCCATTTTAATGTCATTGTAGAGCTTATTATGAGTCACCTTGTCCTTCTTCCTGTCCTTGTAAGTATTGAACACAGAGTGAACAACAGTTTAAATGCAAACATAAACTGCACACCACACCACGACAGAAACCACCCGCACCAACATGCATTCCCACGTCCTGCATTTGTTTAGGTGTTTCTCGGCTGATAACAGGTCTAGAAAAAAAGGATTGAGGAGTTGATGGAGGACGATCAACATGAATCTGTCTATAGAGCCGTTATGTAAAACGTTTTTCCTCCAACGCTTTAAAGGGAAAACACCACTAAAAAATTATAATATGTTATTGCCATGGCCTAAGACAGTTCAAACAATATTTGTGAACATGCAAGACACCAGAAAAGTAAGAGAATCAAGCTTGGGAGGTCATCAGGTATACATGATGGAGCTGCTCCATAGACAATGAATGGGAGAGTGATTTTGTGGACCCACCGAATATTTGTTTTATTTTTTCATTCTATAGTAGTGTTCTCAGTTCTGAAACAGAAAATGTCTGAACCCAGAACATTCTCCTGGGTGCTCTCAGTGTCATCTATAAGATATTTCCCAATTAATTGTCTTTGGAACAGCTTCAGACTTTATACTTGATGACATCATATGTTTGAGTTTTAGCACTCTAGTTCTTGGATTTGGGATAGAGTTGATAATTTTCACTAATATGTCTGTGCTGTATTACACCAGAAGAATAACATGTATGAATTCTTAAATCGGGGTAGTTACCTTTTAAATACTTCTAGGTTGCTAATTGATGGTGTGATGTACAGAATGTATTCCCTTCGTGTTTGATTCTTGGGCTGCAAAACCAACCTGACCTTTATATGTTATGTTCATAAGTCACAATATGAGCTACACACTAAGCCAGGGCTATTCAACTGGCGGCCCGCGGGCCAGATCCGGCCCGCGGGATGATTCTGACCGGCCCGCCAAAGATTACATGATAATAAAAAAAAATAAAAAAAAATAAAAAAAAAATCTTTTTTTTAAATATTTTTTATTATTTATTTTTTTAACTTTTTTTTTCATGTCAACGTTAACACGCACAATTGAGCCAAAAGTCACTCAATTAATGACAGATTTCATTGATAAATTGAGGGAAAACTTTGCAAGTTGATTTGATGAATTTGACATGTCCAGATAATTGATGCATTTTGTGAGCAACCCATTTGCCAATGTAGCTGCTATTTCCACAAAAGGACAAGAGTTCCTTGCATCACTTCAGATTGATGAAGGTCTCCTGCAACTTGAAATAATTGACATGCAAGCATCATCTGCTCTGAAGCAGGCACTTGAGAATGAATCCACCACAACATTTAGGATAAAGTGTATTCATGTCAAGACATTCCCCAAAATAAAAACGCTGGCAATATCTGTGCTAACAATGTTTGGCTCAACATACACCTGTGAATCCAGT
>NC_140171.1:59008050-59033050 GCF_963971535.1 Notolepis coatsorum | reverse complement strand
AGATAATAATGTTTTCTGACTATAATAGAACAATATTAGAATATAACTACTGAAAAAAAGTTTAGTATATTTATTATTTTATTTATTTATATTTAGTATTTTTATGGTATAGTTTACCTTGCCCGGTCAAGAATGACCCTAACACCACAGTCGTACCTTTTTTTCTGCAGATACCTTCAGAATTTTCAAAATGGTGACAGTTTTGCTGCGCTTATATAATATGTATAATATGTGTTGTGGAGGATATCATAAAGCCTTGTTCTAATCAAATCAACTACATGATAGTTATTACATATTATAACCTTGAAACGGGTCGCTGGAGACCCTACCACCACATAAGGGTTAAACATTATTTCTCTTCGGAGTTGTGGGATATTTTCAATGTTTTAGCTAATTTTGATTTAAATGGTATAATTCCCATTTTAAAATGTTTTACCATGGTATGTTTGGTATCTTTTTTTTCCAGCACAGCCTCACATATATGACCTGACAGTTTTCATACTGCATAATACTGTATATACTACTGTATACTGTACAACACAAAACACAAAATCGGATTGAGAAATGTGTTCTTTTTACTATGAACCAATGCAAACATATTCAATCAAGCATATAAAACAGTGGAAATGCCCCCTCAGGTAGCATATTTACATAAACAAAAGAGAAAATGGCAGAATTCAATTAAAAAACAAGTATTTTCTTAATACACAGGTAATAAACCCAGACGAAATGTAGATTCTCAACTGGAAAATCTCACCATCATGCTTTTTTAGAAATAGTCAGTAAAAAAGTAAGTAAAAGTAAAAAAAAAATATAGCATCATTATGGAATGTAACTAAAGTAATGTGCAATAAAAATACTATAATATAATAATAGTAAAAGTAAAGAGGAATATTCAATATACATATATACACTATATAGACTACTGTAGACTACTGTACATCATATACATATGTGTGTGTGTGTGTGCGACATTGTACTGTGCTGTACTGTGTGCTCAACTGTGCCACAATTCGAAACAGTTTGCCAATGACGAGACAGAGGGCTACATCACAGCGCTTGCATTTCCAGGGAGTCAGGGTCCTTTTCCCCCCTTTGTGACACTGCTGGCAGATCCTGCGGCCATGTGTGGCTTTCTGTCTGACGTCCTCTGTAGGTGCTGCGATGGCAACAGGGATATGGTCTACCTTCCTGTCAAGAGGAGCTAGTGTGATGTCCACGCCACACAACTCACGCGCTATCTCGCACATGAAGTCCTTGTGAGTCATGTGTGCCTCCTGTTTTGCCTTACTGATTTCACAGTGGAGGATGTAGGCGTTGGTGCTCGCGATGTCCACAAAGTGGAAGAACATGGTCCGGTACCAGTGGGAAGTTCTGCGGTGTGTGGAGTAGTACTGGATCAGCTGGTCTGAAAGGTCAACTCCGCCCATGAATTTGTTGTAGTGAATCATGGTGGTGGGACTACGAAACATCTTGATCGTCCAGACCCCATGCACCTTCAAGATTCAAGAGATTCAAGAGTTTTATTCATCACATACATAACAGGCATACAGTGAAATGCGGGTGGCCATGCCCGCTTCGATTGTGCAATAATACAAAATAATAAAATAGACATAATAAACAGGTATAAAAATACATAAAGCATATACCTTTACTCTCCTCTGGACCATGTCTGTAGGTTGAAGGACCCCTGGGTGGACGGTGGAGCACGCAGACACCTAGACAGAATAGAATAGAATAGAAATTAATCATCCACAGGGAAATTTTACACTACAAATCGCTCACAGTAGAGGGTACATGGTGTGTACAGTATATGTTGTGTACAGTGTGTACAGTATATGTTGTGTACAGTGTGTACAGTATATGGTGTGTACAGTGTGTACAGTATATGTTGTGTACAGTGTGTACAGTATATGTTGTGTAAAGTATATGTTTACAGTGTGTACAGTATATGTTGTGTACAGTATATGTTGTGTACAGTGTGTACAGTATATGTTGTGTACAGTCTGTACAGTATGTATTGTGTACAGTATGTACAGTATATGTTGTGTACAGTGTGTACAGTATATGTTGTGTACAGTATATGTTGTTGTGTATAGTATGTGTTGTGTACAGTATATGTTATGTACAGTATGTGTTGTGTACAGTGTGTGTTGTGTACAGTGTGTACAGTATATGTTGTGTACAGTATGTGTTGTGTACAGTGTGTGTTGTGTACAGTGTGTACAGTATGGTGTGTACAGTGTATGTTGTGTACAGTGTGTACAGTATATGGTGTGTACAGTATGTGTTGTGTACAGTGTGTACAGTATATGCTGTGTACCGTATGTACATTATATGGTGTGTACAGTGTGTACAGTATATGATGTGTACAGTGTACAGTATATGGTGTGTACAGTGTGTACAGTATATGGTGTGTACAGTGTGTACATATATGTTGTGTACAGTGTGTACAGTATATGTTGTGTACAGTGTGTACAGTATATGTTGTGTACAGTATATGTTGTGTACAGTATATGTTGTGTACAGTGTGTACAGTATGTGTTGTGTACAGTATATGGTGTGTACAGTATATGGTGTGTACAGTGTACAGTATATGGTGTGTACAGTGTACAGTATATATTGTGTACATGCCCGCTTCGATTGTGCAATAATACAAAATAATAAAATAGACATAATAAACAGGTATAAAAATACATAAAGCATATACCTTTACTCTCCTCTGGACCATGTCTGTAGGTTGAAGGACCCCTGGGTGGACGGTGGAGCACGCAGACACCTAGACAGAATAGAATAGAATAGAAATTAATCATCCACAGGGAAATTTTACACTACAAATCGCTCACAGTAGAGGGTACATGGTGTGTACAGTATATGTTGTGTACAGTGTGTACAGTATATGTTGTGTACAGTATATGTTTACAGTGTGTACAGTATATGTTGTGTACAGTATATGTTGTGTACAGTGTGTACAGTATATGTTGTGTACAGTCTGTACAGTATGTGTTGTGTACAGTATGTACAGTCTATGTTGTGTACAGTGTGTACAGTATATGTTGTGTACAGTATATGTTGTTGTGTATAGTATGTGTTGTGTACAGTATATGTTATGTACAGTATGTGTTGTGTACAGTGTGTGTTGTGTACAGTGTGTACAGTATATGTTGTGTACAGTATGTGTTGTGTACAGTGTGTGTTGTGTACAGTGTGTACAGTATGGTGTGTACAGTGTGTGTTGTGTACAGTGTGTACAGTATATGGTGTGTACAGTATGTGTTGTGTACAGTGTGTACAGTATATGTTGTGTACAGTATATGTTGTGTACAGTATGTACATTATATGGTGTGTACAGTGTGTACAGTATATGGTGTGTACAGTGTACAGTATATGGTGTGTACAGTGTGTACAGTATATGTTGTGTACAGTATATGTTGTGTACAGTGTGTACAGTATATGGTGTGTACAGTGTGTACAGTATATGTTGTGTACAGTATATGTTGTGTACAATGTGTACAGTATGTGTTGTGTACAGTATATGGTGTGTACAGTATATGGTGTGTACAGTGCACAGTATATGGTGTGTACAGTGTACAGTATATGGTGTGTACAGTATATGGTGTGTACAGTGTGTACAGTATATGGTGTGTACAGTATATGGTGTGTACAGTATATGGTGTGTACAGTGTGTACAGTATATGGTGTGTACAGTGTACATTATATGGTGTGTACAGTATATGGTGTGTACAGTGTGTACAGTATATGGTGTGTACAGTGTGTACAGTATGTTGTGTACAGTATATGGTGTGTACAGTATGTACAGTATATGGTGTGTACAGTGTGTACAGTATATGTTGTGTACAGTGTGTACAGTATATGGTGTGTACAGTATATGGTGTGTACAGTGTGTACAGTATATGGTGTGTACAGTGTGTACAGTATATGGTGTGTACAGTGTGTACAGTATATGTTGTGTACAGTGTGTACAGTATGTGTTGTGTACAGTATATGGTGTGTACAGTGTACAGTATATGGTGTGTAGTGTACAGTATATGGTGTGTACAGTATATGGTGTGTACAGTGTACAGTATATGGTGTGTACAGTATATGGTGTGTACAGTGTACAGTATATGGTGTGTACAGTGTACAGATATGCTCTCTGAAGCAGTGGGCTGTCACCTCTTTCTTTCTTGTCCAAGTCCAAATCTGTTGTAATTTAATTAGGGCAAGGTGCAATATGAAGCTTTTTGAAACTTTTGAAATGAGTTTACCCATTTATTAATTATGGTTGCATGCGTCTATGTATTGTCATATTTGTCTGAAGTACTTTTTACTAACTGAATGAATATTGTATATATTTTATTTTCTTCTTTGTTTACACTGTTATCGCAGAATGATGCAGCACTGATGTTCCGTGTAAAAAGTCTAAAGTTTATTCTTATCTTATTTAAGTCGAATGGAGGACTTTTACTTTTACCAGAGTACTATTTTATCTGGGTATTTCTTAAGTAAAGTAACTGTGTACTTGTTCCACCACTGATATAGAATCAGATTTCGCAGTGACTCACCAGTTCTCTGGGCTCCAGTGGGTGTTCTGGGGACTGCGGTGGATCACCTCCCCGTGGATCAGAACCACTGCACCTGGAGAGAGAGAGAAATGGATGGATGGATTAGTTGTATGACCGATTGCATGTGTAGTGTATTTGCCCATCATTGCCCAGGTTTGGTTGTCGAGTAACCATTTTTTTTAGATTGAATTTAAAAGATGGAAATGATGTACAATCTCGTATGGTCAGTGGTAGATCATTCCAGATTAAACATCCCTGGACTGAGAGGGTGTTTTTAGCAAAGGCGGTTTGCCGGCCGGGCACTTCGCAATCCCCTCTAGTGCTGAATCCTCTATCAGGCTTCCTTTCTATGAATTCCCTCAGAGGGGGCGGGCACAGAACATGTAGGGTCTTGTAAATAACAATAGCATGTTTAAAAAAATTAAATTGGCAAAACTCAAAAAATGGTACCTCTGAAGAATCTGACAGTGGTGATATGAGTGAGGTTTCTTATGGAATACTTTAAAGGGGAGATGAAGCGTTAAACAATATGAGCCTAGTTTGTTTGTTGTGTACCTTGGGTAAGACATGGTCCTATAATCAAATGTGAAATCCTGCTTATTTGTCTGAAAACTCAAATGTAATTTCCCCGTTTTTGCCATGGGGGCCGCCATTTTAGATATAGCTGGATGGTGACGTCACGGTAATGGTTTGGGCTGGGTCCGGTTTAGAGTGCCGGTTAGATAGCTACGTAAATATGGAGTGTCGTGAAAGTCAGTCAGTAAATTGTCAACCAAATGTAACGTTACCTACAGAAAAAATAAAAAACAAAAAAAAAGAAAAAAAATATATTATATAATTATACTATTGTATTATCTGCGAGACATCCAGTCTGAGTCAGAGCGATAGTTCAACTTGACTAACAGGGTGAAGTAGGTATCAGTTTCCTTTTTTTCCTCCCTCAATAATGTTATTTATGTACGTTATCATTATGTAAACTAGGGATGCACGATAATTATCGGGCCGATATCAGCAATTATGACATCATCCCGATAACGGTGATAGCTCCGATAATATAATATATTTTTTGGTAAAAAAATGCGGTGCGGGTGAATTGGGATGAAGGGCGTTTGTTTTTACTGTAGGCTCCTCCCGTTTTGCCAGTACTGTGGTACGACTGATAGCGTGTGGTTTAGGAAGAGGGCGTTTTACACAAATCCAGCACTCCCATTCTTGGCTGTGACGTAGCCATGTAAGTTTCAGAAGCAGCGCAGATGTAAACAAAGATGGCGTCAGTAGTGTGGGAATAGTTTTAGAGGAAAAAAGTTCACTTGCTATTTGTAACAAATGCAATGCAGAAGTTCCATGAGGAGGGAAACGGGCAACAACTTATAATACATCCAACCTAACAAGTCACCTGCAACATCACCACCGCTACGATGGTGTGTTAAAAGCCTACGACGACACGCAAATCTAGCCCCTTTCATGACTGTGATGCAACCCTTGGTTGAATACGCAGTCACTTATTGCTCTGTAGTAGCCAGGTTAATTTGCACCACCAAGCACTGCTTAAAAGCTAGCGGCTTGAGCCCTTGGGTCATTTCTGTCAAACTTCTTTAATTTAGCAAACGCCTCGTCAATAGGTACAATCGCTGCGGGTTCCTTTGTAGCTGGCTTTGGATTCACAGCAGCTTTACGGTGGTGATGTTGCAGGTGACTTGTTAGGTTGGATGTATTATAAGTTATTGACGGATTGTGAATTTTCTGATTCAAATTATATTTATTTGGAAAAACTGTTGTCTTGGCTTTTTTTTGTTCATAACGCTCATGTCATGATAAATCTGGTTAGGTCAAAACTACAGGAATATACATTTAAAAAAAATATTATAATACAATAAATATCGGTTATTGGTATCGGCCTTGAGGAGCAGAAAGTTATCGGTATCGGGGTCAAAAAATCAATATCGTGCACCCCTAATGTAAACAAATGCACATATGGATTGTTTGCTGCAACGTTTCTGAATGAATTGAAGCATTAATAAATAAGCAGATAATTAAATTAGATGTCCATAACATTTGTGTTTTTAATTAGCATAGCCTAAATAAATATGAATTCAAGAAGTTAAATACTGAATTAACGACACATTTATTAACAGGCTGAAAGTTAAAACGAATAAAAAAAAATATTAGCCTATTTAATAGGCTAAACACTGCATAAAATATAGGCCAAGCGGTGGTAAAAGGCAACTTTTTCTTTTAGGCTATAGCCTTTTAAAACAGGCTAAACTTCGTTTTGGCTTCTTGAGTTCACATTTCTTTGGTTTGCAGTGGTGCATCTGCCGGCCAATGTTCCGAGACATATTACATTTTATTTGTTAGGCTATTTGAATACACCAGCCCTAAATGGTGGATTCAAATAGCCTAACAATTATACAAATATATAAATATGTCTCAGAACATTGGCGGGGACACTGGACAGCCAGCTGAAGCGCGCCGTGGGCCATACATCCCAAACGTTGTAATCCTGCGTCTTGACCACGTTTCGGGCATTGGAGTATGACATGAATATTTTCTTTCGGAATATGCCACATCTGGAACATATTCTCGAATGCTGTTGCCATGCCAGCACTGCAGCAGTATGGGCAGGGATTAAAGCAAAAAACAAAATCACCTGACTGAACTTTTTTTCAGGCCAAGTCATATTCTTATTTTAACCTCCACTGAATTTTTTTTTAATAGCGTTAGCGTTTTAAGGGAGCCTACTTGTTTCGGTTTCGTCGATAATCCAATGTACAGGTACTCACTGTACACTGTTCAAGATGGACATGCAGCTGTAAAATAAGAAAAGAGAAAGTTAGTAAGAAAAACATTAAAGAGGAACTACATGCAATTTCACAATTTATTCCTTCAGTTATTCCTCTGTACAATTGAACATACAAGTACAAAAATATTAGTGAACATGAAAAAAAACTCCAACTCTCACTGAAGCTGCTCAATAGACAATGAATTTTGAAATATGTTATAGGTGACACTGAGCACCCAGGTGAATGTTCTGAGTTCGTAGGTACATGTTCTACTATAGAATAAAGATAATTTGGATTTAAAAAAAAAGTAAACAAAGGTTCTGTGGGTCCAGACTTTATACTTGATGACATCACAGGTTTGATTCTTACTTCTCACGTTTCTGGTTTGGGAGAGAAACCCAAATGAATGAATTGAAAATGGGGGACCCTGATGTAAACAAGACGAACGTCTTTCTCTGGTCTGCATCCCCTTAACAATTGTGTGTATTGAGCTGTACTGTATTACATCAATCAATCAAAACAAACACATTGCTGTGACTTGTTTTTAACATGGAAATTAGCTTACAGTCTTCTCCAGAAAAAGACAAGAAGATAGATACCAGTTTCCTCTCTGTGCGTTCAGTAGAAAGCTATCTGGCTGCACGTTAGCCTTAGCTTAGCACAATGAATGGAAGCGGACATGACCGGTTAGCCTAGGCATTGTCCAACTAACACCGCTCCCGAAGGCTAACTGGTCATGTTCGCTTCCATTCATTGTGCTAAGCTAAGGCTAACATGCAGCCAGATAGCTTTCTACTGAACGCACAGAGAGGAAACTGGTATCTATCTTCTTGTCTCTCTCTGGAGAAGACGATAATAAGCTAATATCCCAAAATGTTGGCGTGTTCTTTTAACTTGGCTAGTAAATCTGCAGTCTGCGAAACACGTTGCTATTAACTTAGTTATATTAGCCTGGTAGCTACAGGCTAACGTCACGGTGACAATCCTTTTAGCAAACACATGAAACACTGTTAATCTACTATAAACGAAACTGAAATTACACCGTTTATATCCAAATGACACAAGCTGTATGCAAGATAAGACTTACATTTCAAATTGGAGCGTGGGTTTATCATCAGACTTAGAACCTTTTCCTCCAACAATGACCAACATCCCGCCGACTGTGAAAGGGTTAATTCGGATTTTAGAGGAGTCAAGACACACAAACGCCACAAACTACCCCTCCCCCACACTGCAACTAATGATAATGTTTTCAACCTGTGGGGGAGGGGTGCATGCAGCAGTAGGCTACACAATTTTGAGCTGAGCTGAGTCTTTGAGAGTGGCAGTAGATTGATTGATTGATTGAAAATTTTATTAAGGTTATACTTGGATAGATATCACTTAAACGTTCCCAGCTTGTTATGTACATATAAACTAAGAAAAAATATATTACAAGTTTTCTGAATTTGATGTTTATATATGCAAATGAGGCACTTCCCACATTAAATATGCACATATCATCCAATCCAATCCACTTTATTTATAAAGCACATTTAAAAACAACAAAGTTGACCAAAGTGCTGTACAAGTCCACAACATAAGATAAAACATAAAACATAAAATTTTTTAATAAAAGCACACAATAAAAACAGTACAATGTGTCACATAAAAAGGCAGGTCTCTCAAAAACTGTTTAAAACACCGAAAGCCAGAGCAAATAGATGTGTCTTGAAGCGTGATTTGAACACCTGCAGAGTGGGGGCCTGCCTAACATGCAGGGGCAGCTCATTCCAGAGCGTTGGGGCTGCCACAGCAAAAGCACGGCCCCCCCATAGCTTCAGCCTGGACTTTGGAACGGCCTAGAGGAGCTGGTCAGAGGACCTGAGGGACCTTGGAGGAACATAAGGTTCCAGCAGGTCCGAGAGGTACCCCGGTGCCAAGCTGTCCAAACATGTCTCCTCCGTGTATAAACATGTTAGCTACAGCCAAAGGTCACACTTGTCTCCCAGTCACACAAGTCTCCAAGTCACACAAGTCTCCCAGTCACACAAGTCTCCCAGTCACACAAGTCTCCAAGTCACACAAGTCACACAAGTCTCCCAGTCACACAAGTCTCCCGAGTCTCCCAGTCACACAAGTCTCCCAGTCACACAAGTCTCCAAGTCATACAAGTCACACGAGTCTCTTAGTCACACAAGTCTCCAAGTCACACAAGTCTCCCAGTCACACAAGTCTCCCGAGTCTCCCAGTCACACAAGTCTCCAAGTCACACGAGTCTCCCAGTCACACAAGTCTCCAAGTCACACAAGTCACACAAGTCTCCCAGTCACACAAGTCTCCCAGTCACACAAGTCTCCCAGTCACACAAGTCTCCTAGTCACACAAGTCTCCCAGTCACACAAGTCTCCCAGTCACACAAGTCTCCCGAGTCTCCCAGTCACACAAGTCTCCAAGTCACACAAGTCTCCCAGTCACACAAGTCTCCCAGTCACACAAGTCTCCAAGTCACACAAGTCACATGAGTCTCCCAGTCACACAAGTCTCCAAGTCACACAAGTCTCCCAGTCACACAAGTCTCCAAGTCATACAAGTCACATGAGTCTCCCAGTCACACAAGTCTCCAAGTCACACAAGTCTCCAAGTCATACGAGTCACACGAGTCTCCCAGTCACACAAGTCTCCAAGTCACACGAGTCTCCCAGTCACACAAGTATCCCGAGTCTCCCAGTCACACAAGTCTCCAAGTCACACGAGTCTCCCAGTCACACAAGTGTCCAAGTCACACAAGTCTCCAAGTCACACAAGTCTCCAAGTCATACGAGTCACACGAGTCTCCCAGTCACACAAGTCACCAAGTCACATGAGTCTCCCAGTCACACAAGTGTCCAAGTCACACAAGTCTCCAAGTCACACAAGTCACACAAGTCTCCCAGTCACACAAGTCTCCAAGTCACACAAGTCACACAAGTCTCCCAGTCACACAAGTCTCCCAGTCACACAAGTCTCCCAGTCACACAAGTCTCCAAGTCACACAAGTCACACAAGTCTCCAAGTCACACAAGTCTCCAAGTCACACAAGTCTCCAAGTCACACAAGTCACACGAGTCTCCAAGTCACACAAGTCTCCAAGTCACACAAGTCTCCAAGTCACACAAGTCACACGAGTCTCCAAGTCACACAAGTCTCCAAGTCACACGAGTCTCCAAGTCACAAGAGTCACACGAGTCTCCAAGTCACACGAGTCTCCAAGTCACACAAGTCACACGAGTCTCCAAGTCACACAAGTCTCCAAGTCACACGAGTCTCCAAGTCACACAAGTCACACAAGTCTCCAAGTCACACAAATCTCCCAGTCACACAAGTCTCCCAGTCATACAAGTCTCCCAGTCACACAAGTCTCCAGAGTCTCCCAGTCACACAAGTATCCAAGTCACACAAGTCTCCCAGTCACACAAGTCTCCAAGTCACACAAGTCACACAAGTCTCCCAGTCACACAAGTCTCCAAGTCACACAAGTCACACAAGTCACACGAGTCTCCCAGTCACACAAGTCTCCCAGTCACACAAGTCTCCCAGTCACACAAGTCTCCAAGTCACACAAATCTCCCAGTCACACAAGTCTCCCAGTCACACAAGTCTCCCAGTCACACAAGTCTCCCGAGTCTCCCAGTCACACAAGTCTCCAAGTCACACAAGTCTCCCAGTCACACAAGTCTCCCAGTCACACAAGTCTCCAAGTCACACAAGTGTCCAAGTCACACAAGTCTCCCAGTCACACAAGTCTCTCAGTCACACAAGTCTCCAAGTCACACAAGTCACACAAGTCTCCTAGTACCCGGTATGTAGCTAGGTTCCCTAGATAGATGACACTTCCCTTCTCAACCAACCCATTGATAACAAGCAGAAGTTGCTGTAGCATGTAGAGGCCTTTAGGCCTTCCCTGCTTTAAAACCTGGTGCGGGCATTTACCTTACCCAGTACCTGTAAGGCCTCCCCCCCCCCCAGACTGTCATCCAGCATACAGCCCAGGTACTTCACTGCTGTTCTTGCTGCTATAACCTCAGACCCTAATTCTACCTTGAGTTCAGGAGCCTTTTTTAAGTGAAGTGAGAGCCTATTGTCAGACAGCCAAGTGTCCAAGTCACACAAGTCACACAAGTCTCTCAGTCACACAAGTCTCCAAGTCACACAAGTCACACAAGTCTCCCAGTCACACAAGTCTCCAAGTCACACAAGTCACACGAGCCTGTAGGAGCTATGGTCTACATTACAGCGCTAGCCAGGGTTAACTCATGTTGTTAGTGGTAGCCTGTAGGAGCTATAGTCTACATTACAGCACTAGCCAGGGCTAACTCATGTTGTTAGTGGTAGCCAGTAGGAGCTCTATAGTCTACATGGCGGCGCTAGCCAGGGCTAACTCATGTTGTTAGTGGTAGCCTGTAGGAGCTCTATAGTATACATTACAGCGCTAGCCAGGGCTAACTCATGTTGTTAGTGGTAGCCTGTAGGAGCTATATAGAGTCTACATTACAGCACTAGCCAGGGCTAACTCATGTTGTTAGTGTTAGCCTGTAGGAGCTATATAGTCTACATTACGGCGCTAGCCAGGGCTAACTCATGTTGTTAGTGTTAGCCTGTAGGAGCTATATAGTCTACATTACAGCACTAGCCAGGGCTAACTCATGTTGTTAGTGGTAGCCTGTAGGACCTATAGAGTCTACTGCACCACAACATCGACAAAGCAACGGTGGCCTTTATGCTTCTGCAACATCGACGCACAGCCTAATGTAACATTGTACCCGGTATGTAGCTAGGTTCCCTAGATAGATGACACTTCCCTTCTCAACCAACCCATTGATAACAAGCAGAAGTTGCTGTAGCATGTAGAGGCCTTTAGGCCTTCCCTGCTTTAAAACCTGGTGCGGGCATTTACCTTACCCAGTACCTGTAAGGCCTCCCCCCCCCCCAGACTGTCATCCAGCATACAGCCCAGGTACTTCACTGCTGTTCTTGCTGCTATAACCTCAGACCCTAATTCTACCTTGAGTTCAGGAGCCTTTTTTAAGTGAAGTGAGAGCCTATTGTCAGACAGCCAATTCCTAACCTTAGAGAGTTCCTCTCCTAGTATTATTTGGAGTTTGATTGATTGATTGATTGATTGAAAACTTTATTAACAGATTGCAGAATGGGTACAGTACAGTACAGCTCAATACATACAATTGTTAAGGGGATGCAGACCAGAGAAAGACTTTCGTCTTGTTTACATCAGGGTCCCCCATTTTCAATTCATCGTAACATATATGACATACATGACATACAGATAGACAGTACTGCTACATCTATATAAGATAAGATAAGATATTCCTTTATTGATCCCCTTGGGGAAATTCAGGCATCATAGCAGCATGGGGGGAGGGGGGGGGGGGGGGTGGGGGTGGGGGGGGGGGGGGGGTACAGGTAGTAATATATTTATGACATACCAGATTTTCAAATACAGTACTGTTTGTGATACAAAAAGAGTCCAGAAAAAAAAGTATATACATTTGACGTAGAAACTGTACATTGGATTGGGTAGGTGGGGGGGGGGGGGGGACTGTACATTGGAGGTGGTTGGTGGGTGGGGGGTGAGTGGGGGGAGGTTGGGTAGGAGGGGTGGGTGGGGGACACTGTACAACTGTACAAACAAAACTGTACATTGGAATATTGACAAGACCATACTTGGTAATTTACTGTATACATTGGAGGGGTTGTGTTAGGACATTTACAGGGGCCAGTTTCGAATTGCAGTCTCCCTGTGTACTGAGTGTACTGAGATCCTTATGGGAGATGAGCAAAGCTGAATCATCTGCAAATAAGAATAAATTACAAGAACATGCTTCTCTCATATCATTTATGTACAATAAAAATAGCAATGGTCCTAAAACATGTTATGTTATGATGAATTGAAAATGGGGGACCCTGATGTAAACAAGACGAAAGTCTTTCTCTGGTCTGCATCCCCTTAACAATTGTGTGTATTGAGCTGTACTGTATTGTACCCATTCTGCAATCTGTTAATAAAATGTTCAATCAATCAACCAAACTCCCCCCTCCCCCATGCTGCTATGATGCCTGAATTTCCTCAAGGGGATCAATAAAGGAATATCTTATCTTATAATTATCTAAATTAATAACAAACTGTTAATTATGACTATTGTAAACAAGACAAAGTCTTTCTCTGGTCTGCATCCCCTTAACAATTGTGTGTATTGAGCTGTACTGTATTGTACCCATTCTGCAATCTGTTAATACAGTTTTCATTAATTCATTCTCCTTTTGGATTGCCCAGCTGCTGCTAGCCTGCTAGCTAGCGTTTTAGCTTGCTAGCCTGCTAGCTAGCATTCATTCTCCTTTACGATTTTGATTATGATGTTCAGCCAAACATTACTTTGCATAATCTATGCAATAGTGTCATTGCATAAAATAGCAGTGCTATAGGCGCCCTCGTTGTATAATAGTAGAATTATTATATGCTAGTACTGTACTACACTACCCAGAATGCACGTTAGGTCATGAGCAGCCAATAAAAAAATCCCCTCTCAGACCACGTGAGGTCACGTAGCCCCAGAATGCACGTTGGGTCATGAGCAGCCAATAAAAAAATCCCCTCTCAGACCACGTGAGGTCACGTAGGTAGCAGATGAGTGACAGGCCACGAGCAGCCAATCAAAACAATCCCCTCTCAGACCAACCAATCAAAAATAGTCTCCAATGGTCCTCACACACATCTGCGCCAAACGCATATTTCCCCCTGCAGTACTCGAGTGTGTCCTGTAGGAATGCTGTAGAGTCGGGTGAAATCAACAATTATACCAGTGTGAGGACCTAGTCTAAAAAATGTATATTAGGGACTTAAAGATCATTTTAAAGTCATCTAAAGTATATTATTTCTGAGGACCAGGCAAAAGTCCTCGCAAGTGGATTTGTCCTCACAATGAAGGTTGGCCGAGCATAGTATGTCCTCGCAAGTACCTATAAACACACACACGCACACACACACACACACACACACACACACACACACACACACACACACACACACACACACACACACACACACACACACACACCATGTCCATGGTGAGCTGCATGAGCCATGATGATGCTAATGTGGAGTAGGAGGAGGAAGATGAGGAAGAAGAAGAGCGGAAAATAATGATGGTGAAGATATGAAGGTGAGGGATGGATGATGATGATGATGATGATGATGATGATGATGATGATGATGATGAAGGAGAAGATGATGATTACATGGAGGAGGTGGAGGAGGCGTAAACTCGGGGAGATGATGATAACCACTAACCCGCCAATCTCTTTTCTGCCCTTCCTCTCAAAAAGCCTGGGACACCATGTTGCCACACAACTCCAAACGCACCAACTCTCCGGCAACCTAGTTATCTCCAGAACGTCTTCCGCCCACTCCACAGCACTGACACTGCACTCTGCAATGTCCTCACTGACCCCCTCACCTCGGCCAACACCGGAGCCCTTAATGTCCTCACTTTCCTTGACCTGAGTGACCTGAGTGAGCTACAACATCACCATCATCATCTCTTGAGAGCTCAGTAACAAAGGCACTGCACTCAGCTGGCTCCGGTCTTACTGCCTCACCAATAGATCACACATTGTTTCCCTGCCACAACCACTCCTCTGTCACATCCACAGTCACACCAGGTGCTCCTCAAGGTTCTGTACACCCACCCCTTTTCATCTACATCCTCCCTCTCGGTCAGATTATCCTTCAACCTGAACTTCCACTGCTATACTGATGACACTCAGATATACCCCCCTTTACCAGCCGCTCTCTCACACATCAATTCCTACCTGTCTGCAAATAAAAGTCTGGATGCAGCAACGTTCCCTCACATTCAATAGTGACAAAAACCTCCTCTTTGGCTTCAAATCCACCCTCAGCGATATCAACCAGCCCACACTCACAAGTGATGGCACCACCATCGCCCCCTCCTCTCAGGCACGCAACCGTGGCATGATCCTTGACCCCACCATCTCCCTCGACCCTCACATGTGCCAAACCATCGAATCCTCCTTCTACCAGCTTTGTAATATTGCAAAGATCTGCCGTACTCTCTCACGGCCTGCTGCTGAAACACTGATCCATGCTTTCATTTCCTCCCGCTTTGACTACTGCAAGTCACTCCTGCACAGCATCCACGCTACGGCTCCGTCAGTAGACTCCAAATGGTCCAGAACGCAGTCCGCCCGACTTCTAACCCACACCGAATCCTGGCACCACATCACTCCAATCCTCACAGACCTCCATAGGCTTCCTGTATCCCGCCGGATCAATTACAAAATTGTGGTCTACAAAGCCCTTCACCAACTGGCCCTCCCATATCTCACCGGCTCCTCTAGCCTTCTACCAGCCCTTTAGGTCACTCAGACTGACCTCAGCCTACCTTCTCCCTGCCTCAAGACCCATCTCTTCACTACTGCCTTCTCTTATTCCACCCACCACCCCCTCCAATCCATGCAAAGCAGCTTTGAGTTGTAGAAATAGCGCTATATACAGTAAATATAATGTATAATGATTATTATGATGATGATGATGATGATGAGGATGATGATGATGATGATGATGATGATCATTGATGATGATGATGATGATGATGATGATGATGATGATGATGATGATGATGATGATGATGATGATGATGATGATGATGATGATGATGTGAAATAGGCACATGCAATCAAGGTGATAATGAGGAGGAAGATGACGAGGTGGATAAGGAGGGAGGAATATAACGATGAAGACTATGAAGAGGAGGAAGATAGAGCCCAAAAATAAACCAGTAAGTGAAGTCTGAGAGTGTACATCAATGTACTCATTACATAACTAGAGGTGCATACTCCAGTATGCAATCACTATCCCCCTATGGGGTACCCTCCATAGCACCCTTCCGTAGACTATCAAAGCCACAGAGTGGGAGCTATTCTGAGAAAACGTTCCGTTTCCATCCACATGGTTACACCATCTCTCTAAAAACAGCTCAATAAGCAATCTCTATCCATCTAGACCTGGCCCTTGGCTCCGGTGTTCTCTGTTTGGTTATGCAGTGATTGCCTTCATCCCTGCCCTGCCTACTCCATGCCTCCAAGCCTCCGAGCCTTAGCGTATACAAAACTGCATTTCCAGAGCTCCCCAGACAGCAGAGCAATCTATGTGCTCATATTCATCTGGGCTGGAACTGATCTATTCTGTGTCTAATGCACTGGCCTTTCCCCTGAGGTTAGGAGAGCTTCCCCCCATCATATTCTTCCTCCTACTCTCTCTCCCTCTCTCTCTCTTTCTATCTCTCTCTCTCCCTCTCTCCCTCGCTCTCTCTCTCTCTCTCTCTCTCTCTCTCTCTCTCTCTCTCTCTCTCTCTCTCTCTCTCTCTCTCTCTCTCTCTCTCTCTCTCTCTCACTTTGTCTCTCTCTCTCTATATATATATTCCTCTCTATCTGTCTTTCTTGCTCTCAGATCAGAGCTTAATCCAACGAACGCGGGATGGACACTTAAACACACACAGCATACTGTATGTGACACCATACACACACATGCATGCACACACACCCACACACGCACACACACGTGCAAACACACACACACACTCGCGCGTGCACACACACACACACACACACACACACACACACACACACACACACACACACACACACACACACACACACACACACACACACACACACACACACACACACACACACACACACACACACACACACACACACAGGCACACAGACAAACAGGCACACACGCACACACCCCTTGAGATTGATTGACAGTGAGATAGGGGAGTCCCCTTGTAGTCTGGGCAAACAGCTTGAAAGATTCAGACAGACAGGGGGGATTGGTTTCCATCAAATCCCTTTTAAAAATGGATGAATCCTCTAAAATTTTACTCAGAGGCTTTCTACTCAAACCCACCCATCTGGAGATAGTTGTGTATGTTCCAGTGGAGGCTGGTGACCAAATTTTTAGGTGAAGCACAAATTATTACATTATATTATATATTAAATTATATTTTTAAAACATCCCCCACTGTGTGTCAGTGGTCAGTGGACACAGATGAAAACATAATATTAATATACACTATATATTAATATTAATACCAACACCAATCAATTAATTAATATTAATATTAATATCAATATACATACTAATATACTATCAATACTACTATTGAATATACATAAACTATTAATTTCATTTACACTATACATTTCATCAAACCAGCATGTCATGTCTCCTTTAACTGTGGGTGAAAGCGGTCCGAGAACTACAATGCCTGGCAATGTTTACTTCTGCATCTCACGCAACACACACAAGCCACCGGTCGTTTCAGACACAAACCCACACACAACGGACAAGATAGCAGTTCTCATTCATAAGAGCACACCAAAGTTCCACCACATGAATCTCCCCGTGACAAATCAGCAGAGCCACAGAGGCACTAGATCAGCCGTGCATCAGCAAAGTACGCTAGCCTAGCCACAAGCTAGCGGCAACATTCATTCATTCACCACTAACACAGTGCACATGCAAATATTATCTGCAGGCTGCATTAGCAGCCAGCAGCCAACGTGATACATTACATTGTGTTTATATGTGACATAGCCAAGTTAACAACGTTTCAATCCCTTAATCAAGCCTCTAAACAATTCGGCGGGCTAACGTTAGCCATCCGCAAAGTACGCTAGCCTAGCCACAAGCTAGCGGCAACATTCATTCATTTACACTAACACAGTGCACATGCAAATATTATCTGCAGGCTGCATTAGCAGCCAGCAGCCAACATGATACATTACATTGTGTTTATATGTGACATAGCCAAGTTAACAACGTTTCAATCCCTTAATCAAGTCTCTAAACAATTCGGCTGGCTATCGTTAGCCATCCGCAAAGTACGCTAGCCTAGCCACAAGCTAGCGGCAACATTCATTAATTTACACTAACACAGTGCACATGCAAATATTATCTGCAGGCTGCATTAGCAGCCAGCAGCCAACGTGATACATTACATTGTGTTTATATGTGACATAGCCAAGTTAACGTTTCAATCCCTTAATCAAGTCTACTACAAGTATTGTTCTCTAAACAGTTAGCTAACGTTAGCATCAAGGCTAAGCAGGCTTTCGTTTTACAAACACTACAACTTACTTTTTTCTGATCCAGGTGCATAAGCCCACTTCTTCATGTTGCTCAGTTGCTGGTTTATACTTCGGTCCTAATGTTGGCGCAAAGTTTAATTTAGCCTACTGTGTGTACTGTAAACTACTAGCTTGCTAAGCTAGTAGATAGCTACAAGTTAGCTTGCCTTCACAGTCCAAGATGGCACGTTCACGTCAACTACAACTACACTAGTCTTCAACTGAGATAAAAAAATATATATATATCATCCAAGTAAACGATGCAGTGCACAACAATAAGTGAACAAGTGAATAAAGAACTTAAAATATGAATGATTATATTAGGCAAATTAATGTTCTTCAGGCAAATTGCACACATGAGATGATGGAACACAACTTTGACTAGAACACTGAAGCCAGTCCGGGTGCAGTTCCGCAGGTATTTTTGCCAGGCAGACTCTGATTGGATTTCAAAGGCTGCCAATCATTCATCCTCCGTGTATTATTGGATTGTCAAGGCTGTCAATCATTCAATCCTCCATTCAATGGCAAGAGTTTAACTGCACAGACCGTGCTTAGATGAAGTTAATAGCCTATTTTGATTGGCTATTATTTATTATTTATTTAACATTTGGTCAACCTGTGAAGTTATTCTGCACGAATATTACTGCAGTAATTACTGCAGTGCAGGCCTGCTCAGAGCTGTCAATTTTGCCATTTTTGAAGAAAAAATAATTCACTGGCATTTTTTTTACAGAGGAAAACTTTTCTAATAAAAAAATAATAATAATAATAAAAAAAATAATATATATATATATATATATATATATATATATATATATATATATATATATATATATATATATATATATATATATATATATATATATATATATTATATATATATATATATATATATATATATGTAAATTAATAATAATTATGAATTATGAGTGAATTTGTGTTTCACGTGTTGTCATAGAGAAATCTCCACTGGTATGTTCAATATACACTTATCCAGCTAGCCACTAAGAGTGTGAGTGAGTGTGTGTGAGTGTGTGTGTGTGTGTGTGTGTGTGTGTGTGTGTGTGTGTGTGTGTGTGTGTGTGTGTGTGTGTGTGTGTGTGTGTGTGTGTGTGTGTGTGTGTGTGTGTGTGTGTGTGTGTGTGTGTGTGTGTGCGTGCGTGCGTGCGTGTGTGTGTGTTTGTGTGTGTACGCGCCCATGTGTGTGTGCATATGTATGTAGTAATGGGGGTTATAGTGTCTATGGTTTGTCCAAGTAGTATCCAAGCACTCAATCTATTCAGAGAGACAAAAGAAGAAGAGATGTTTAAATAAATGCAATTTGGCACTCCTGGTTCTTTAATTCAGAAAGTCAGTCTAATGTAAAGGGCAAGGAAATACAACAATAGTATAAAACATTTGACTTAGAAGGGTTTTTGGGTCTCAGTGGTTGTTGCTTTTAGTATTCAAAGCATCAGCTAAACTACGATTACCTTTGGCTTCCAAACACTGTAGTGAAATGTATTCTCACTCCTCTGGGCCTTTTGAGCACTACTTTGTTGATTCATGGAGTGTCACATTCAAAGTTCACAGTGGCGAATCCTCCTGGAAGCCAAGGGAAGCCAGGCTTCCCAATTAAAATATGAATATGAAATATGAAATATGAAAAAAAAAAAAAAAAAAAAAACATTATTTTCATCTCTGTGTTATAATTTTTTTTTAATGTTCTCACTCTCTCTACATTTACATTCACATTTACATTTAGTCATTTAGCTGACGCTTTTATCCAAAGCGACTTACAAGTTCTGTACGACAAGACAGCAAGAAGGGTACAACTCTATCAGCTGAGTAACAATGTTCATCAAGTGTTGCGTGTTACAGTGTAGGTTAGTTTATTAGGACAAGTGCATGACAGTTTAGTCAGGGTTAGGTTTTTTTTTTTTTTTTTTTTTTATTATAATCATTTCAGATAATGGTTGAAGAAGTGAGTCTTTAGTCGACGGCGAAAGATTGGACGGGATTCGGCTGTCCTAACTGGGATGGGTAGTTCATTCCACCATTGTGGGACAAGGACTGCGAATAGCCGGCTTCTCTTTGATGACCCTCCGGGAGCTTGGATAGGAGTAGGTCTGAGGCAGCCAGAAGATGCAGAGCGTAGGGGTCTTGAGGGTGTGTAGTTAGAGACCATTGACCGGAGGTAGGCGGGAGCGGTTCCCTTTGCCGCACGGTATGCTAGGTCGAGGGCCTTGAAGCGGATACGTGCAGCAATGGGGAGCCAGTGCAGGTCCCTAAGAAGAAGGGTGACATGGGCCGACTTCGGTAGGTTTGAGATCAGGCGGGCCGCTGCGTTTTGAATGAGTTGAAGAGGCTTGGTGGCAGTGGCCGGGAGGCCAGCTAGCAGTGTGTTGCAGTAGTCGAGGCGGGAGATGACTGTTGATTGGACGAGGAGTTGGGTGGCTTCTTTTGTCAGGAAGGGGCGTATCCTTCTGACGTTGCTCAGGAGGAATCTGCAGGTTCTGGTTGTCGCTGCGATGTGAGCAGAGAAGTTCAGCTGGTCGTCGAGGACAACACCAAGGTTCTTGGCGGTCGGGGACGCGGTCACAGCTGCATTCTTGACTGTGATGGAGAGGTCGGTCAGGGGGGAGGATTTGGCCGGCAGGTGGAGCAATTCTGTTTTGCTTAGGTTCAGTTTGAGGTGGTTGGTCGTCATCCAGGCGGAGATGTCGGACAGACAGGCCGAGATCCGCTCAGAGACGTGGATATCTGAGGGAGGGAAGGAGAGGAAGAGTTGAGTATCATCGGCATAACAATGATATGAGAAGCCATGAGACGTGATAATGTTACCCAGTGATTTAGTGTAGAGGGAGAAGAGAAGGGGTCCTAGGACCGAGCCCTGGGGGACACCCGTCCGGAGGGGGCGGGTGGCCGACAGAGTCCCTCTCCATGACACTTGGTAGGAGCGGTCGTTGAGGTATGATGTCAGCCATGTCAGTGCAGATCCAGCCACTCCCATTCCTGCGAGGGCCGCGAGGAGGATCTGATGGTTGACTGTGTCGAAGGCTGCAGATAGATCTAGGAGAATCAGGACAGAGGAGAGGCCTTTCGCTTTTGCTAAGTGAAGTGCCTCTGTGACCGCAATGAGGGCCGTTTCTGTGGAGTGGCCAGTCCGGAAGCCAGACTGATTGGGGTCTAGGAGGTCATTCTGTAAGAGATAAGCAGTAAGTTGGTTGGATACAGCACGTTCAAGTGTTTTAGAAAGAAAGGAGAGAAGAGAGACAGGACGATAGTTGGCTATGACGGTGGGGTTCAGGGTTGGTTTTTTTATGAGGGGCGTGACTCTGGCTTGTTTTAGGGAGGTGGGGACCACCCCCGAGTTGAGTGAGAAGTTGATGGTTGCAGTTAGGAATGGGAGGATGTCCGGTGCTATGGTCTGGAGGAGTGGGGAGGGTAGCTGGTCCAGCTGGCATGTAGTCGGACGGTTCGACGTTACCAGTGTCAGGGTCTCTGCTTCTGTAATGGGAGAGAAAGATGACAGAGTGAAGGATGAGTTTCTCGATTCAGCGTTTGAAATGGGTGGGGGTTGGGAGAAGGAGCTGCGGATGTTCTCCACTTTTTCCTCAAAGAAGATCGCAAAGTCTTCGGCAGAAAAAGATGAGGGAGGAGGGGGTGGGGGGGGGAGTGAGGAGGGAGGACATGGTAGCATGCAGTTTGCGAAGATTCTTGGCAGAGGCCTCGATCCTATGGTGAAAGAAAGAAGCTTTGGCATTAGTAATGGTTTTGGAGAATGTTAACAAGAGGTTGTGATATGTGTCGATGTCAGCAGTGAGGCGTGACTTTCTATACTTCCTCTCAGCCGCTCTCAGGATCTGTCTTTGTTCTCTCACTGCATCCGTCAGCCATGGACAGGGTGGGGAACGGCGGGCAGGTTTCTCAACGAGGGGACAGAGCTTGTCAAAGGAGGTTGCAAGGGCTGAGAGGAGGGTGGAGGTTGCCATCTCTGTGGGGAGAGCAGAGAAGGTGTCACTCAAAGGTAGAGCGGATATTATGTCAGAGGAGAGGGTGGCGGGGGATAGGGAGGCCAGGTTACGTCTGAGTGAGACGGTTTGAGTTGGGGTGAAGACCTTTCGGTTAAGCATGAGAGTTAGTGAGAAGGATATGAAGGAATGGTCAGATACACTGTCAGACTCACTGAGGCAGGCTGGCAGTCACTGTGCTCAGTCACTGTCTGCAGCTCAGGCAGGAGGGGAGGAGGGAGGTGTCGTTCCCTAGCTTCCACCACGTGATTCATGGGTGTGGAGTCCAAAACCAATTATTAGCCAATAGGATTCGAGCTTAATAAAGCACTTTCCACACGATAACACGGGTCCCTCTGACAGAAAAGTACTCTAGCGTCCACATACGGGCATCTAACGTGAGTCACGTGACAACGTCTGAAAGTCATCCCCTCGCGGGATTGATTGATTGAACATTTTATTAACAGAGCGGGCACGTTCAAATCCTCTATTAGTGTATCTAACATTTAGCACTTTAACCCTTTAATCGCCAATGACGTGTTACAACGTCATTCTCCGCCATGCGTAATCTGCCAATGACGTCGTACAGTGTCTTTGAGATCAATATTTAAAATTTCTGTCATGGCAATCATATTTCACCCACAGAGACTTGACGGGTGCTGTAGATCTCCTCTCAACTCTCCAACGGTTCAAGACCGCCACCTGGTGGCCGATCGGCGAGTTGCCAAAACCGGAAGTGAGCGGCCGGAAGTGGTGCTCACCCATATTTCGTCCGGCCACTCGCTTTCGCTCGTGGGACTCCATCTTGACACACTGGATAATCGATCGGTTGCCATAACTCAATAAACAACGTTATTTGGACGTATATATTATTATACAACCCGGAAATGGTTCATCTAGATCAACATCCCATAATAGCGAACTTTTTGCTCCACTCTCATCACCCAACAGTAAGAGGAGACTGGGGTGAGTTTCAGCGTTTTTTTTTCTTTACCATTTTCGATACAAACTGCTCTGATCTATATATCACCCATACTACATAAATGATTTAACGTTGGCCATGGAATTATAAACGACCCCCCCACCTCCGGTCAACATCAGATGATGAGTCATGACGTTTAGGACCTTTAGGACATTTTTTATCCGACGTCAATCGCTAGCAAACTGCATTTGATGATCTAATATATGCATAAATGGCTATAACTCACGGTCTATGAATTACTGCAGAAAACGATAAAAACATATTTATACTCTGGACGGTATTTTAGTATTTATGTGTGAATGAAAAAGTAAAACGTTCCTACACCTTGAACAATAGCTAATCGATGTTGAATGGGCCATAGTAATGTCAATTTAGCAATACAATTTAAAAAGTTATAGCCCTGCAAAGTAGGTGAACATCTCCATAGACAAATAGAGCTGGCAGTGATCAAACATTGATGGATATAAGCGTGGCAGAGAAAGGGTTAATAGCAACTTATTTTCGCGGCGGGACATTTACTGAGGACCAGCACACCACTGTGGATATTATGATTTAACAAATCTATAGTGTCCAGGAGGAGCGAGGAGTACCAAATTATTGCAGGTAAGCAGGCATCCTAGCAGTTTCTAGCTTGGATGCTAAACTACTAACGTTATCAGGCTAGCTTGGATGCTAACTAACGTAAGCTGGTCATGGTTCATGGTGACTAACGTGAGCTGTTTGTGTTATAACGAGACAGCAAATTAATAAATGAATGAAAACTTTATTTAACAGATTGCAGAATGGGTACAATACAGTACGGCTCAATACACACAATAGACCTGTCGCTAAACCACGCCCCAAAATAGAATTTGTCCAATCATATCACAGCAAAACCTTCGCTGCAGAAAACTCGGTCAACACCAGAAAAGCCATTTGTGGGCTGCATCAAACCAGACGGCTGTGAACAAAACCACTGTGTAAGAGTTCAGTTTATATGTTATTATCTACCTAATATCCGATGGTGAAACGCTGTGCGTGGGGTACCTGTAATTCGGACACCAGGTACCCTGAAAGACTGGATGGAGGAGTATATTTCATACCTTTCCCGAAGCCCAATCGAAAACTAGAGAAATGCAAGCGATGGATTATGTTGTGTCGTCGACCATGTTTGTTCAAAGGTAAGGTCAATTCATAAAGACATAATATTTGACGACATGTATTAGAAACGTAGACCAAACTATTAGTTTGCTAACGTTTGACTTTGACTGCGAACTAGCTCTCGTATATCCAGCCCAGTTAGCTAACGTTAGCAGCCAGCTAACGTTAGCTGCCAACATGTAACGATACCGCAGATATTTCTGCATCATAAGGTTAGCTTTCTGCATCATAACGTGAGCCTTCTGTATCATAAGGTTAGCTTTCTGCATCATAACGTGAGCCTTCTGTATCATAAGGTTAGCTTTCTGCATCATAACGTGAGCCTTCTGTATAGCTTTCTGC
>NC_140171.1:58998297-59007850 GCF_963971535.1 Notolepis coatsorum | reverse complement strand
TGTGAAAAAAAGAAAGGAAAAAACGCATAAACTGTAACGCTGCAACAATTACCAATGTGTTTTTACACAAATGGCTTAATAAAGGAATCGGAATCGGAATCTGAACTAGTAATAAATAGGCTAAGCGTTAGCCGCTAACCCTGGAAGACGCTCAAAGCGGACTCCATGACACCAGTTCCATTCGTGAGAAAAGGGGGTGGGTTATATTGACAAGGCTTGACAACAGAGGTTCAAGTGTACCCCCAAATAACCTAAAGTACCCCAAAATACCCCAAAGTACCCCAAAGTACCCCAAAATACCCAAAGTACCAGAAAATACCCCAAAATACCCCAAATTACGCTAAAATACCCCAAAATACCCCAAATTACCCCAAAGTACCCCAAAATACCCCAAAATACCCCAAAGTATACCCCAAAATACCCCAAAGTACCAGAAAATACCCCCAAATACCCCAAAATACCCTAAAATACCCCAAAGTATACCCCAAAGTACCAGAAAATACCAGAAAATACCCCAAAATACCCCCAAAATACCCCAAAGTATACCCCAAAGTACCAGAAAATACCCCAAAGTACCCCAAAATACCCTAAAATACCCCAAAGTATACCCCAAAGTACCAGAAAATACTCCAAAGTACTCCAAAATACCCCAAAGTACCCTAAAATACCCCAAAATACCACAAAGTACCCCAAAGTATACCCCAAAATACCAGAAAATACCCCAAAGTACCCCAAAGTACCCCAAAGTACCCCAAAGTATACCCCAAAATACCCCAAAGTACCCCAAAATACCCCAAAGTACCCCAAAGTATACCCCAAAATACCCCACAGTACCCCAAAATACCCCAAAGTACCCCAAATACCCCCAAAGTTCCTGGAAATATACCACAAAGTACCACAAAATACCTAAAATGAAAAACTAAAATGTGCACATTTTGTGTAATAGTGTGTAATAGTGTAATAGTGTGATAGTGTGTAATAGTGTAATACTGTAATACTGTAATAGTGTGTAATAGTGTAATAGTGTGTAATAGTGTAATAGTGTAATAGTGTGTAATAGTGTAATAGTGTGTAATAGTGTGTAATAGTGTGTAAGTGTAATAGTGTGCTAGTGTAATAGTGTAATAGTGTAATAGTGTGTAATAGTGTGTAATAGTGTGCTAGTGTAATAGTGTAATAGTGTGCTAGTGTGTAATAGTGTAATAGTGTGTAATAGTGTAATAGTGTGTAATAGTGTAATAGTGTAATTGTAAGAGCCGCATTCAAGCTTATTTGTTTTGATTAATTGTGAATCTGTATTAATACATTTCTCTGTTGCAGTGAGTGGGGCGCTTTGCTCAGGTGAATGGGGCGGGGCTAACGCTATAAGCCACAGGTGCAGCGTGTGACGGCAGAGCAGCAGGCAGCAGCAATACTGTCATTGACACGCAACGCAGACGCAACCTTTTTGTTTAGAGATTATTGGGATCTCTTGTTTTGTTACTAAGATTATTAGGATCTCCTGTTTTACTTTTATGTGCGATATTGTTTTCATGTTTTGTTCTCGCTGGACCATTAAAAGAGCAAAAGGAACAACAAAAACGTGCAGTGGTTTCTGTTCTGCGACTGCGAGTCTGACACTGCTTCCCAACCTACAAGTGGAAGATTCAAATAGGTTATAAGACAAACCTGTTAGGATTTTGGCCACTACCACAAGTCAATGACAAGCTGCGATTGAAGAGCACGGATTATTGGGATCCGGAACGAAAAAAGAATTGGAGGATCAAACGGGTCCAAATTGGAACGGAAAGCGCCGGCCCGACGCGCGGCTACAAACAGAGGAAACGCCGGCCTGACGGCTGTAAACAAGCAAACAAACAAATAATTGAGGTATGTGTTTGCAAAAACCAACGCCACATGAATAATTATTCGTTTGGAATAAATGCATGGATTATCACTAAACAAACTTCGCCTCTGATAACGATGTTTATGGACAGTGAATATTTTATTTTGTGCTGGTGACATATCATGGATAAAGAGAGCAGCCAAGAGACAAGGATAATGAAATAACCAGCCAATGTTGAAGACCTTTTAGATTCATTTGTTTGTTTATTCTGAATTAATATGGCGAGTTCAGACGCCCGTTAATGACATGGATGAGGCGCAGCTGCGCGCATCGAGACAAGGAAACGCCGGCCTGGCGTGCGGCTGTAACCAAACGAACAATTGAGAAAGACAATGATAATGAAATAACCAGCCACTGTTTCTAAACACGTTGAAGACCTTGTGGATTTATTTATTTGTTTATTCTGAATTAAAGTGGCGAGTTCAGATAAGGCAGACCTGCCCGTTAATGACATATGAGGCGCAGCTGCGCGCATCCAAATAGGATGGCAGACACACGCTCAACGAGGTGCCACTCTTCCTCCCACCACTCCTCCTCTTCCTCACGCATCAACGCGGAGGCAGAGAGACGATATTTATTGGCCAAAGCTTCTATGTTACAAGAAAAACATGCCATTGAAAGACAGGAACAAATGTTAAAAAAAAGAGAGAAACATTAGAATTACAAAGTGAAATAGCAGCCCGCACAGCCAAAATTGACTATCTTAAGCACATTGAATCACAAAGGTGCCGCCCTGCACGGGCTGAAGCAGCAGCTACCGCGCTGGTATATTCAAAGCCAGATGTTTCAATTAATCCATATGACATAGGTGCTCCAGCTGTTAGGAGCAAGGCAGGAGCACATTACTTGCCCTTTTTTAATGTTAACGATAGTAATGCTCACAGATGGCCCGATGCTCAGCCAGATGACATTAATGACCAGCACCAGCCCCAACTAGTGCACAATATTCGACCTGTCATGCCCATGTCACCGACGCCTCTGTATCCTCAGTCTTCGTTTAGGAAGTTCCGGTTCCCGAGGGACCCCCCTGCCCAGTTCCCGTCCTCCACCTCGATGGTCATCAAGCGGCCCTGTACTTTCACCGACAAGAGGTCTGACAGCCCTCAGCCACAGGCCTCGCCCCTCACTTCTCCCGCAAAAGCCGGGCCGCAAGAGAAGGACGGAGCCCACCCCTCTGCCCAACGGGAGGCGCCGCAGGTGCATTTCAGACGGGGACTTCCTGTGTCTTGGCCACATGGTTCTGAGGCCATCGCAGCAGCCAATAGGGAGGCGCCTGTTCTCACCACACCGGTCCAGAGTCCCTGTGAGGAAAAATCCAGAAGCCTGGCATCGGAGGAGAAGACCTCAGCAGGCATGAAGAGGGCAGAGGACAATACCTCAGCAGACATGAAGAGGGCAGAGGACAAGACCCCAGCAGACATGAAGAGGGCAGAGGACAAGACCTCAGCAGACATGAAGAGGGCAGAGGACAAGACCTCAGCAGGCATAAAGAGGGCAGAAAAGAAGACCCCAGCAGATATGAAGAGGGCAGAGGACAAGACCCCATCAGACATGAAGAGGGCAGAGGAGAAGACCCCAGCAGATATGAAGAGGGCAGAGGAGAAGACCCCAGCAGATATGAAGAGGGCAGAGGAGAAGACCCCAGCAGATATGAAGAGGGCAGAGGACAAGACCTCAGCAGACATGAAGAGGGCAGAGGACAAGACCTCAGCAGGCATGAAGAGGGCAGAGGACAAGACCTCAGCAGGCATGAAGAGGGCAGAGGAGAAGACCCCAGCAGACATGAAGAGGGCAGAGGAGAAGACCCCAGCAGACATGAAGAGGGCAGAGGACAAGACCTCAGCAGACATGAAGAGGGCAGAGGACAATACCTCAGCAGACATGAAGAGGGCAGAGGTCAAGACCCCAGCAGACATGAAGAGGGCAGAGGACAAGACCCCAGCAGACATGAAGAGGGCAGAGGACAAGACCCCAGCAGACATGAAGAGGGCAGAGGACAAGACCCCAGCAGATATGAAGAGAGCAGAGTTATGTGGTCACATAGGGGCCGGGGATAGCCAAACAGTACTCAAGTACATTGGTAACGAGCACACTAGGAAGAATGCTCTGATGTTGACCGTCAAAAAGCGCAAAGAGCTTTCCCCAGGTCACAGCCACACCCACTCGAGCAGCCAAAAGGTGAGCACTGAGCTAGGGGCTTTCAGGACCACACTTGGTGGACAGCTCCTCACAGTGGAAGACCTCTCACAGGCAGAGAGGTCAGTCATCACCTATGTTCAAAAGCAATCCTTCCCAGTGGAAATGGCAGTGCTGGAAACCGCTCCATTCAGAGTGCAGAAGAACAGTAAGATCGATCCTATACTGGATGAAGGCCTACAAACCATCTTCTGCGAGAGATCTGACCTCTACGCCAGGACACAAGAATACCTTCTGCTACTCCAAGGAAGACCGAAATGGAGCACAGTGAGAAAAAAAAAGAAAAAACTTTAACATTGGAGATGTCGTCCTGGTAGTCGACCCAACTGCTCCACGGGGGTCGTGGCCACTAGGCAGAGTACAGGAGACCAAGCCTGATGCAGGAGGTCTGACCCGTGCAGTGAAGCTCCAGACGAAAACATCCATTATTGATAGGCCCATAGCTAAGCTATGCCGCATTCCTGGAGATTGAAGAATAACAGGTCTTCTTTCAACAGCCAAAAAGGGATGTAATGTATACACTATATTTTTCTAAATTAATTTGTTGATAGTTACGAACAGCATAGACTGATACATAGACGTACACCCATAGACTGATACATAGACATACACCCATAGACTAATACATAGACGTACACCCATAGACTGATACATGGAGATATACACTCTTTGCCACTTTGGATTACAGTTTTTATTTTTTTCTGATTTGACTGACCTAGCGATCATAAAGATCCCTCCTTAAGGCTATGTGCTAGTAACCTCTGGCCCTAGGATACGGTTAAGAATGAAGACTCAAACAGTTTAGCCCCAGCCACATGGCCTGTAAGTTGACCTCACACAGTTTAGCCCCAGCCGCATGGCCTGTAAGTTGGCCTCACACAGTTTAGCCCCAGCCGCATGGCCTGTAAGTTGGCCTCACACAGTTTAGCCCCAGCCGCATGGCCTGTAAGTTGGCCTCACACAGTTTAGCCCCAGCCGCATGGCCTGTAAGTTGGCCTCACACAGTTTAGCCCCAGCCGCATAGCCTGTAAGTTGGCCTCACACAGTTTAGCCCCAGCCGCATGGCCTGTAAGTTGGCCTCACACAGTTTAGCCCCAGCCGCATGGCCTGTAAGTTGGCCTCACACAGTTTAGCCCCAGCCGCATGGCCTGTAAGTTGGCCTCACACAGTTTAGCCCCAGCCGCATGGCCTGTAAGTTGGCCTCACACAGTTTAGCCCCAGCCGCATGGCCTGTAAGTTGGCCTCACACAGTTTAGCCCCAGCCGCATGGCCTGTAAGTTGGCCTCACACAGTTTAGCCCCAGCCGCAAATGCCTGTAAGTTGGCCTCACACAGTTTAGCCCCAGCCGCATGGCCTGTAAGTTGGCCTCACACAGTTTAGCCCCAGCCGCATGGCCTGTAAGTTGGCCTCACACAGTTCTTCTTTCAACATCAACAAGGGATGTAATGTATATACTATATTTTCTAAATTAATTTGTTGATAGTTTTACGGCTCTTTATTTTGTTTGAGTAATTGATTCCTAGAGAACAATTAGGGGATGGTGTAAGAGCCGCATTCAAGCTTATTTGTTTTGATTAATTGTGAATCTGTATTAATACATTTCTCTGTTGCAGTGAGTGGGGCGCTTTGCTCAGGTGAATGGGGCGGGGCTAACGCTATAAGCCACAGGTGCGGCGTGTGACGGCAGAGCAGCAGGCAGCAGCAATACTGTCATTGACACGCAACGCAGACGCAACCTTTTTGTTTAGAGATTATTGGGATCTCTTGTTTTGTTACTAAGATTATTAGGATCTCCTGTTTTACTTTTATGTGCGATATTGTTTTCATGTTTTGTTCTCGCTGGACCATTAAAAGAGCAAAAGGAACAACAAAAACGTGCAGTGGTTTCTGTTCTGCGACTGCGAGTCTGACACTGCTTCCCAACCTACAAGTGGAAGATTCAAATAGGTTATAAGACAAACCTGTTAGGATTTTGGCCACTACAGTAATAGTGTGTAATAGTGTGTAATAGTGTGCTAGTGTAATAGTGTAATAGTGTGTATGAGTGTAATAGTGTAATAGTGTGTAATAGTGTAATAGTGTAATAGTGTGTAATAGTGTAATAGTGTGTAATAGTGTAATAGTGTGTAAGTGTAATAGTGTAATAGTGTGTAATAGTGTAATAGTGTAATAGTGTGCTAGTGTGTAATAGTGTAATAGTGTAATAGTGTGCTAGTGTAATAGTGTAATAGTGTAATAGTGTGTAATAGTGTAATAGTGTAATAGTGTGCTAGTGTGTAATAGTGTAATAGTGTAATAGTGTGTAATAGTGTAATAATGTAATAGTGTGCTAGTGTGTAATAGTGTAATAGTGTGTAATAGTGTGCTAGTGTAATAGTGTGTAATAGTGTAATAGTGTAATAGTGTGTAATAGTGTAATAGTGTAATTTTGTGTAATAGTGTGTAATAGTGTAATAGTGTGTAACAGTGTAATAGTGTAATAGTGTGTAATCGTGTAATAGTGTAATAGTGTGTAATAGTGTAATAGACACTATTACACACTATTACACACTATTACACTATTACACTAGCACACTATTACACTATTACACACTATTACACACTATTACACTATTACACACTATTACACTATTACACTATTACACACTATTACACTATTACACACTAGCACACTATTACACTATTACACTATTACACTATTACACACTATTACACTATTACACTAGCACACTATTACACTATTACACACTATTACACTATTACACTATTACACACTAGCACACTATTACACTAGCACACTATTACACACTATTACACTATTACACTTGCACACTTGCACACTATTACACACTATTACACTATTACACTATTACATACTATTACACTATTACACTATTACACACTAATACACTATTACACACTATTACACTATTACAATATTACACTATTACACACTATTACACTATTACACTATTACACACTAGCACACCATTACACTATTACACACTATTACACTATTACACTATTACACTAGCACACTATTACACTATTACACACTATTACACTATTACACTATTACACACTAGCACACTATTGCACTATTACACTATTACACTAGCACACTATTACACTATTACACACTATTACACTAGCACACTATTACACTATTACACTATTACACTATTACACTATTACACACTATTACACTATTACACTATTACACACTATTACACTATTACACACTATTACACTATTACACTATTACACACTATTACACTATTACAGTATTACACACTATTACACTATTACACTATTACACAAAATGTGCACATTTTAGTTTTTCATTTGAGGTATTTTGTGGTACTTTGTGGTATATTTCCAGGCACTTTGGGGTATTTTGGGATACGTTGGGGTACTTTGGGGTATTTTGGGGTACTGTGGGGTATTTTGGGTTATACTTTGGGGTACTTTGGGGTATTTTGGGGTATACTTTGGGGTATTTTGCGGTACTTTGGGGTATTTTGGGGTATACTTTGGGGTATTTTGGGGTACTTTGGGGTATTTTGGGGTACTTTGGGGTATTTTCTGGTATTTTGGGGTATACTTTGGGGTACTTTGGGGTATTTTGGGGTACTGTGGGGTATTTTCTGGTATTTTCTGGTACTTTGGGGTGTACTTTGGGGTATTTTAGGGTATTTTAGGGTATTTTGGGGTACTTTGGGGGATTTTCTGGTACTTTGGGGTATACTTTGGGGTATTTTTAGGGTATTTTGGGGTATTTTGGGGTATTTTCTGGTATTTTCTGGTACTTTTGGGTATACTTTGGGGTATTTTAGGGTATTTCGGGGTATTTTGTGGTACTTTGGGGTATTTTGGGGTATTTTGGGGTATTTTAGGGTATTTTGGGGTATTTTCTGGTATTTTGGGGTATACTTCTGGGTATTTTGGGGTACTTTGGGGTATACTTCGGGGTATTTTGGGGTGCTTTGGGGTATTTTAGGGTACTTTGGGGGTATTTTGGGGTATTTTCTGGTACTTTGGGGTATACTTTGGGGTATTATAGGGTATTTTGGGGTACTTTGGGGGTATTTTGGGGTCTTTTGGGGTCTTTTGGGGTCTTTTCTGGTACTTTGGGGTATTTTGGGGTATACTTTGGGGTATACTTTGGGGTATTATAGGGTATTTTGGGGTATTTTGGGGGTATTTTGGGGTCTTTTGGGGTCTTTTCTGGTACTTTGGGGTATTTTGGGGTATACTTTGGGGTATTTTGGGGTATTTTAGGGTACTTTGGGGTATTTTGGGGTATACTTTGGGGTATTTTGGGGTACTTTGGGGTATTTTGGGGTATACTTTGGGGTATTTTGGGGTACTTTGGGGTATTTTGGGGTACGTTGGGGTATTTTGGGGTACGTTGGGGTGTTTTCTGGTATTTTGGGGTATACTTTGGGGTACTTTGGGGTATTTTGGGGTATTTTGGGGTATTTTAGGGTACTTTGGGGTATTTTGGGGTATACTTTGGGGTATTTTGGGGTACTTTAGGGTATTTTCTGGTACTTTGGGGTGATTAGTAGGACCCTCCTGTTTTGACGTTCAAGCGTGACATCATCGCCTACTCAAGCTTACATGCTCAAAACGCAAACCGTAAACAAAACCCGGAGCGCACCAAGACTGCAGTGTGTACACAAACCAGAGGGGGGAGAGGGAGGGGGGTAGTTTGCACCCAAGGACGGAGTGAGGACGGAGCGGAGCTGATTCGACCCCGAATGGCAGTGAGAAAGCCCCCTAAGTGTCTTGCTCAAGGACACTTCGACACACTGTTGAGAGGAGCCAGAATCTAACTGGGAACCTTCAGATTACCAGATGACCGCTCTACCTCATGTACCACGGTCACCCCCCCCATATCTGATCTTTCAGTCCATCTAAAGAAGCACCATGGCTTTGGTTTAACGATCCATTGAAATTTAGGGTATCATGGGTTTCTGCAATGATGTATTTCCAAACGCAACAGACCACGGGAAGTCAATTTGATTGACATCCTAAAGTACCTGTGCATTTACAGTTTTTATAAAGATGAGGGAAAGGGGCACTCAAAATGTAATTGTATTGGGGAAAAAAAGTTTGTTCTCCCTCAAATGTATGTTCCAGGAAGAGAAAACAATGGATTTCTTTAGACGAAAATAAAAAGGAAATGATTTGTGTGATTTTCTTTTTGACAGTTAATGATAAATAGAGGATAAGTATGTGCAGACAGAATAAGTCAAATGGAATAATGGGATCTTTAAAGATATTGGAGGCCAAAACTCGTCAGCACTGCTAATGCAAGTCAATGGGGACATATGTATATTAAAAAAAGGGCTTCCACTGGCATGGCTGTAGAAAATCCTATAATTCTCTCCTTCAAATATCTCATAAACCCTGCTTCAAATGCTTTCTGGAGACAACAATGCGTACAAAGGCTCAAACGTTCTCTGT